>NC_135781.1:1750706-1879065 GCF_028453695.1 Augochlora pura
GAACTGTTTTATCAGAGTATAAAAATCGTATAAATAACCAGAAATAATTCTGTCTCCGGCTAAGCGTCGAATGATCTCTTCAATGCTCCGCGAACACGCTGCACGGGATTAAGCGAACCTTTCATCGGGGTGGGGGTGGGGGAGACCGATTGTCGAATCTGTCGCTCGAATTGTCAGTTTCGGGTGAAATTTAAGCACGTTGACGCGCATCCGCCGAATAACCGGAAAATTCATCGGGAGAAAAAAGAACGCGATGCGCGATAGCGGGGCTACGTTTTACTTAAAAATCGTGGGACACCTGTTATAAAGTGCTTCGGACATATCTGAAGCCAGCGATCGCATTCAATTTTCGTTGGTCAAGGTGGCACCGCTATTTTTAGAAAAATATTGTACCAAAATATATGTTTCTCTGAAAAATAATTTTACAAATTATTAAAAATGTATAATTTTAATTATAAATGTAGAATAATAATTGTAAATTGTAAAAATAGTTTCACTGTAAAAATAACTAGAGTGTCAAGTAGGAACGTATCAGTCATCATTTTTCGGACCATGGATCGAAGAAAAACTTTTGAGAAAAATTGTATGGGTTCCCATAACCTCCAAATAAAAATTGAAATCTTGTCGAAAAATCTTCGCTCGTTATAAATCGTATTGAAATTGCGATGGCGCGGCACACATGCAAGGGACAGACAGTTTATCACATCGTTGGCTGTCAACACACAGTTATCGGCGAATATCCGAAATCATTGGAATAATTTACTAATTAGTTTGACATAATATGTTGACGGCGATGCATTCTCGATGACGGCGGGAAGACAGCTTTTCCAGAATTTATGACCGAACAAAAATTGGCCGAATTCGACCGACGATAACTCCGGGAAAAATGATCATAAAACGATGATTCTTTTTTTAAATTAAAGCTTGAAACGTCTATTTTAAGATAGTGTTTCCAGATTTTAAATAGGACGCATCATCGATTCTATAACTATTTAAACGTGAGGTCATGATTTTCGCCTTAATAAGTAGCAACTTTGACAAAATGCATAGCTTACATAAAATTTTTTTAAGAGATGCCGTTCACGCTAGAATATAATTCCATCCTTTACCTTTAATTTAAAAAAAGTGAAACTCAGCTGCGATTTTTTCTCGCAAAGTTATGGAACTTTAAAGTTACCCCTTTTCTAGAAGATGATTTCTCGCGGAGTTATAAAGTCAATTGCAAGGGTATCTTTAAACCGCTGCTATTTTGAGAGAAAAAATCGCAGCGGGGGCGCTCTTTTTTTAAATTAAAGGGAAAGAATCAGTCTTTATTTTAGTTCAAGTCGCATTTCTCTAAAAAATTTTTTAAAGTTTTTACAGTTAATCAAATTTGGGGAAAAATTGATATTTTTCCTACGAAAAATTCCAGGCGAACATGGCCTACTATTTAAACAATAAAAATAGTAAAAGTGCAAGAAATTAAAGTTTCAGGTATACTATCTTAAAGCAGAGATTTCAAGCTTTAATTTAAAAAATGCGCCATCATTCTGAGATCATTTTTCAAAAAGTTATCGTCGGTCAAAGTTGTGCAATTTTTACCCGAAGTTTCTCTACGCTTCGATTTTATTATCCAGTTTTCCAAAAATTCAATTTTTACTAGAGCCGACCGATCTCAACAAATCGGCGCATAATAATCAAATTTTCGAAACATTTTGGCAATGCCAGCTCGCCTCGCGCCTTGTCCAATAACAGCGCCATGGTCGGCCGAGCGAGCAAGAGGGTCCGATATCGTCGAAATTCCATTCCAGCCAAGTTTCCGTGGAGGGGAGAGGGTAGAGAGACTCGATGTAAAACGAATTCCGCGCTCGGAACCTCGCTCAAAAATAAG
Organism: Augochlora pura; assembly: GCF_028453695.1. NCBI lineage: Eukaryota > Metazoa > Arthropoda > Insecta > Hymenoptera > Halictidae > Augochlora > Augochlora pura. Next base: position 1,752,577 of record NC_135781.1, read on the forward strand.
ATTCCTGCTCAGAAATTCCGATTAGTCAGCCGTAGCGCGCGCATCGTCCGATACGGATAGCTGCCCGGCGAAATTACAGTAGCCCGATTCTCCTTCGATTTATTCGACCAATAAGAAAGGAAACCTTGTTTCGCGTTCCTACTGTTATACGATACCCTAAACGCTTTTGTCGTGAGTTACTGGTTAGGCTAACCTGTGTGTCAGGTTATGTCTAAATACTTTGTCACTTTTATCAAAATATTTTGTATATTTAACCCTTTGACTACTGTTGGCGACTATTGGCGTCCGAAACATGGTGGCTTTCTAGTACCGTTGGCGCCAATTGGCGTCCAGATCAAATTTCGCCTGTTTCGCCAGTTTATTATTAAATTCGATTATTAAATATTGTAAAGAAAAGATTAAAATTAATGTTTAGTTGAAGTAATATTTGTTTAATGTAATAGAATTCAATGAATATTTTTAAGTATTTTTAAGTATTTAAATTATATTCAATTGTGCATAAATTTACAAAGCAACAAAAATCTCCTATAAATCGTTTTAAAAGAACTACTTTTTATTTCAATACTGCAACAAACTATAGCGTTATTATTCGACTCAAATTTCTTCTCTTCATTCTATTATTTTTCCCAAAATTTTTCAAACAATACAACACCGGTCATTTTTCGTGAAACGTCGAATATTAAAGTTGCAACTTTTTCGTGAAACGTCGAATATTAAAATTACAATTGTTTCTAAAATTTAATCTAAAATTTCATCGAGCATATCGGTGATCGTAGTTGGCAAACGCGCAAAAAAAGGTCCAGCGTCGCGGGGGCCATGATTTATTGAAAATACTCTCTCTACTTTCATCGATGCATGCATAAATCATGGGAAGCTGTGTGTACCTTGGAAGCTTTCCACCGCCGTCAAAAAAACCGTAACGTCGACCGTTGAATAATCAAATCCCCCCCACCCCTTTTCCGAAGAATAAACGGAATATAATCGCGCGGCCGATATGAGCGTTCACGCGGCCTCGTATATACTGTGACTGTGAATATGGCTGTGTTGGTGTAACAGTAGCGAATATGTGTGTGTAAGCGACGAGTATATGTGTCAGGGATCGACAAAGAATAAAAGAGAAGACACAGACGGCAATTAACCCTTTGCGCTCGAAGCGATTTCGATTGGAAATCTAAAATCATTTCACTGGCTTCTGGTAACAAAATACCTAAATTAATATAAACAAAATTCATTGTATTCATATGATATTGGGCCTTGAACTTTCAACAACAATTTTTTAAATTTTCGTGATTTTCTGTAAAAATAATTTTGGAGGCGCCGCTCGAGTGCGAAGGGTTAATTTGGTGTATATAAAGTGGTATACAAAATTTGGTATATAAAATGCACTAGGTCGCTTAAAATGGATATACTGTACACCATAAAAATTGTTTCATATTTACAGTCAAAATAGGTTCGAGTGCAAAGGGTTAAGAATACAGCAGAACGGTTCACATGTAATATAATAAATCAACTTTAAACGACAAATATTGTCCATTGATTTCGCATTAAAAAAAAATACGAACGATTTGAAGTGACAACAATGGCGGAGAACGCGGAAGGATAAGGACAAAGACGAATACGAAAGACGGGCGGCGAGATAACAATGGGGCCCGGCCGTGGAACGGGCCGCGAGATTCGATCTTTCTTATTCAGATTTCTCCGCCGGGAATCCTCTCTTCGCCGTCGAAAAATCACCCCGGCGAACAGCGAACGCCCGTAAAAACTTGTACGTCCGCGCGTTTAACGAGCGAATTCCATTCTCCGGCCGAGATAAACGAGCTTATCACGGAATCCTCGCAGTTTGGCACTTCTTCACGGCTCGTCTCAGTCGAATTCTCGAGCTCTTTCGAACGACTTTCGCAGCCGTTCCCGCTACTGACACTGATGGAATGTATTAGGCTGTCCCCGTAAGTTTCTTCCGCGCTATGACTGACACTAAGCGGCCTGTATTTATATACACATGCAGGCTTATCTCTTAGCCGTTTATGGCATCAGTTTCAGTCGACACGGAGCTCGTCCAAAATACGTTTCGTCGGTGACAAATTCTCTTTTAACATTTGAACCGCTATTTCAAGGTTTTAGGTTATGTCAAGCTTTTATGTATTTTGACATCTCAGATACTTCCAGGTTTCTTACGTTTCTGAAGATCTTAATTACATTGGAGTCCCATATATTTCAAGATTTTAGGTACCTCAAAGTTTGAGGTTATGTCAAGCTTTTATGTATTTTGAGATCTCAGATACTTCCAGGTTTCTTACGTTTCTGAAGATCTTAATTACATTGGAGTCCCATATATTTCAAGATTTTAGGTACCCCAAAGTTTGAGGTTATGTCAAGCTTTTAGGTACTTTAAGACCTCAGATACGTCTATGTTTCTAAGGCATCTCAAATTAAAGCTTCGAGTTTCCACATTACAACCCTGTATTTCACTTTTCTCGCATCGCCACCGAATCCCATAACCTCCAAAACGTCCCATCATCGAACCAGAACAGCGCACCAGCCACTTCCCCGGCAACATTAAAAATTGTTTCCCCGGCCAAGAACGACATTTGGCAGCGTTCCACAAAAACATGCGAGCGTCTCTGTTCGAACAAATTCGCGGCAAACTTTTCACCGACTAATGCGTTTAACGGGGGCACGTTCGAAACGACAAGGGGATTGGCGATGGTGGTGGTGGTAAAAAAAAAAAACAGCGGTGTACGGCGGCACGGGTAAAAAGTATCGAAACTACTTCCGATTTTCAAACGGGTATAAAATTCGCCGCAGTTCGAGAGGGCTGTTGAGAACTCCGCGGATATCGAGGAACGGGGGGGGGGGGGGGGGTGGATGTGGAGGCGAGGGACGTAGGGAACGGAGGGAGGGAGAATCATGGAAACTGTGGCGAATCGTAGAAATTTTTCATACGTACGACGCTCGCGAAGTCGGGGGGGGGGGGGCGGCTTGTTAACAATTCAATGCGCGTATCCGTGGCGCCGCGGACTCCGCCCTCTAGCAATTGGGACTTTTCACGGTACACGTGTCTTGAGTGGCGCCTTGATTCAATTAGGTCGCGGCACGCCGTCCGAACGTTCCCCCTTGCTCGCGCGCGGAGGCTTTTCGTGTCTGACGCGCGGAGAACCGCTTCGAAAATAATGTACCCACCGCGCGCGCTGTTCGACGCGGACGGTTTGATGAAGCACTTTAGTTCCAGCCGACCCTCTCGTGCCTCTCGTCAGGGACCGATGTTCCTCGAATTACAATGGTCGGGCTTTCGCCGTCCAATTGACACTTAACCCTTGGTGGACGACTTTTTCGGTCACGTGAGGTAGCAGGTGACTTTCTCAAACGTATCGAGTGTCTGGTATAGAAATCGTTTCAATTTGCGTCGATCTAATACGACCATTTTATGTTATGGGGTCCCATCAGTTTTTGAACGGACTGACCCTCTAGGGTCGTAGTAACGAAAGGGTGTATTATTGTTTCGCTCTCTCTCTCTCTCTCTCTCTCTCTCTCTCTCTCTCTCTTTCTCTCTCCGTAACTCTTTCTCTCTCTCTCTCTCTCTCTCTCTCTCTCTCTCTCTCTCTCTCTCCGTAACTATCTCGCTCTCTATATTTCTCCCTCCCTGTAACTCTCTTGCTTTATCTGTCTCTCTCTCTCTCTCTTTCACACTCGCTCTTTGTATCTCGCATAGCCTCGCGAACGACGCGTCCGCCCATCGGCGCAAACAGAGTTACCCCGTAAACAAGTATTTCGAGAGAGAGAGAGAGTCGTCTTTCCGCGAAGTAACACACACAGCTACGCGACCGAAAGTTCGTTTCGCTTTAAAAGCACAAGCCCTCTTGTGTGTTTTCGTTCCCGACTCTGTTTTTCCCGCGCGCCGCCCCCCCCCCCACACTTTATATTTATTTGGAGTTCCGGAGTCGCGGAACACACACACACACACACACACCGCGGCGCGCGGTACGCAATTTTACGCACCACTTTTCTCTTCGCATATCTCTCCCACGGACCTTCTTCTTGTCGATCAATATTGATCTAGCCGGGATTCAACGCAAACACCGTCGCGAGAAAATTCGTATTGTCCTGTCCAATCGACGGGGTTCCGTCCACGGCCGTTGGTTTACTCTCTGCTTCGCGACGTCGTCTTGTTTCGTGAGACGCTTTTGTTTGCCCGGGAAAATTAAATATAAAAAAATATGAAAAATAAAATCAACGTAGAAATTAAATATAGAAAATAGCTTCTTTTTGCCTATAATATATATCGCAATGTTTTGGAAACATTTCAATTAGCGTAGCGATGATAATAACTAATAACTTATCAAGAATTAAATATTTTATAATTGTAAAGAACAACGGAAACATTTTCGTGCAAAATAATTACATAAATAACGTTATAGGGACAACAACCATAATAAAGGAAAAACCGTATGAAATCTAAATAAACTAGACATATAAAATTAAACAAATGATGAAAAACGTTAATTAATTGCAAAGAATTAAATCCTCGAATTGAAACAATTTAATTTAATTTGATGCCAATTTGCAATGTTATGTATAATCGAATGTTCGGCGAGAGCGGCAACAGGGAACACAGCTTTTCACCGACGGACACTTTTACCATCCGTCTGGCAAGTGCTAAACCACTCGAGCCCCTCTGTCCTCGGTTTTCTTTCACGGAAGAGGCGGGCGTGTCGTCGCTCATTCTCCGCGCATGATTGCTTGGATACATAATCTAACGGCATCCCCCATAGCGTCGGCTCGCCCCTCGCCTTTTCATCAGACACCACCTTGGCCGGAGACTTCTACGAAGAGAGAGAGAGAGAGAGAGGGCTCTTGATTCTAATGCAATCTGCGTCGCACTGATAAACCATTCCGGCGTCAAAATCCACGGTGCATCCCCCCACCCTCTCTCTCCCTCTCTCTCGGTCTACTAACTCTTTCTCTTTAACTCTTTCGCTCTCCCTCTCTCAGCTCTCTTTCTCTGTGGCTCTCTCTCTCTCTAACGCTTTTTAGCTCTCTCTCTCTAATTCTCTCTCTTTAACTCTCTCTAATTATCTCTCTCTCACTCTCTCCAGTTCTCTCCCACTCTCCAAATCTCTCTAATTCTCCCTCTCTCTCTAGATTTCTCTCTCTCTCTCTCTCTCTCAATTTCTGACTCTGGGTCTCTCTCTAGATTTCTCTCTCTGGCTCTCTCTCTAATTCTCTCTTTCTCTAGCTCCCTCTCTCCCTCTCTCTCTCTCTTTAACTCTCCCCCATCTCCGCTTAAAATTACGCGGTTTCATGCGCCGGTCCGCGCACCTGTATCGCCTATACGCCGGCACGGTTCGTTAGACGTTTCAATTCCACCTCATGACCCCCTTTTCCGCAGTCGTTTGGTTTTAAGTACACAGAGTGGATTTATCACCGCGAACCTCCTCGAGGGGCGCTCGCGCGCGCACAGTGGTTTCAACGCTACAACCATGGCCGAGCACCGACGAACACACGACCGACACGTGTAACTTGTCCTCGTCGTGTGAGAGGCCTCGTGTGTAAGACCGAATTTGACCGAGGCGGGCATTTTAATTATTGCCGAGCTAGTTACGACTGCGGTGCTCGCTTAATTTTACAATGCCAGGTTATAGGCCAGGAGGAGATGATTCTCGCACGCGGTGTCCAATCGTTCATTTTCGGAAATTGTACGTTTAATTTTTATTTATTGCACAAGATGTGCGCATTATTATTATTTTCGGAAGTAAATAACTATTCCTATATAACGAGATAAATCAACCTTAAACAACAAACATCGTCTATGGATTTCGCATCAAAGAAAAGCAAGGAACTTACCCTAATAAATTATCGAACGAAAGAAAAGCAGTCTTTCGGTAATTGATGCCGCCCGGTTTCCTGCGCAGAGATTCGCGGTTTCAGAAATTCGAGCGAACCAGGAAACGGCGCAATACGGTTTCGCAGAACTTCGTCCCGATCTCTAATCTCTTTTGCCCGGGCAGCGTAAGAAAGTTTCCGACGGCATTAAAACTGGGAAGAAAGGTTCGTTCGGAGGGGAACTGGTCTCGGCCGGTGATTAATTGCGGAACAGAAGCAACGACGTTTCTAAAGAAAGAGCGAGAGAGAGAGAGAGAGAGAAAAGGAAGAAAAAGAAGGGAATAGGTCAAGAGAATGAAGAATGATGGAATCTGATAAATCGTGCTGCATGTAAATATTATCTCGCCGAACTTTTTTACGCCGGATGCAACTTTCGATGCAGTCGCGCTGAATCCATTGGAAATAATGTCCGGTCGGAGTGATCAATGTTGTAAGTAATTTTGTAAGGAAAGTAATCGTCAGCCAGGGGATATTAATGTTTCTTGATTCTTTATTGGGAATTTGTGTATTTTTCTTGCTCGGCGCAAGGTGTCAAAGTTCTTTGAAGTTATGACAGTTTGATAGGGTAGTAGATATTCTTTCATTTTCTTTATTTTTTTCATTTATTAGATGGAACAATATTAAGTCTTTGTAGCTTCTTATTCTGTTCATTATTGAAGTTTCTATGTTATAGAAATCTTTGTCTTCCTTTATACTGTTCATTTTCGTATTACAGAAATCTCTCTATTCTTTTATACCATTCATTTTTATACTATAAAAATCTCTCTCTTCTTTCGCACTGTTTCATTGTTATACAATAAAAATCTCTCTCCTCTTCTACACCGTTCATTTTTACACAATAAAAATTTCCTTTATCCTGGATTTCCTTTATTCCTATATTTCCTATTTCCTTTATATCTTATTCAACTATAAATAAAGTTCATTTTGAAAGTGCGACAATAAAGCTTTGAAGAGCTCTTTAAATATAGAGAAATTCGATTGGTAAAATTGATTTGGAAAAGGTGGTGCGACAATTTTAAACGTCGCCTTGGAGTCGTCGCTCGGGGTTTAAGTATTCATAATTAAATGATAAATGCACTAAATAGATATAAATGCAAATACAAAGGCTAGTATAATTACAAACGCAAAGATAAATATAAATTCGAATAAAAATAGAAACTGAAATAGAAATAGAAATAAAAATACAAATGCAAGTCTAAATACAAATGCAAGTCCAAATACAAACGCAAGTCTAAATACAAATGCAAGTCTAAATACAAACGCAAGTATAAATACAAACGCAAGTATAAATACAAACGCAAGTCTAAATAAAATAATAAAAGCCCAGCCAGCGAGAACAGTGTCAAGGTGACAGATTCAAGATTCACCAAAGCGAGGACATCCTCCGAGGACCAACTGAACGGACGCCGCGCGCGCGCGCGTGTGTGTGTGTTCACAGGCCAGGCCTTTGTCATGGTAATGTTCAATCAAACACAGTTTTCCTGAAGAGGACAGGTTGCCGCCGCATCGCAGCCTTAACGCCTCGACGTCGCCGCCGCTTCCGCGTTTCCTCCGTATTTATCCGGTTAATGAAATTCGCGACGGCCGCCGGCCAACACCCCCCCCCCCCCCGCCGCGCACCGTCCCGGAATTTACAGCGGCGTAATATTATGGAAATTTCATTCATGGACGTCGCAATAATGCCCCCGGCCCGCCTAAAGAGCTACATTTTTACCCATAATAATCAGCTCTCGAGGGGCCGGGGGGGGGGGGGGGGGGTGCTACGGCGAAAATCGTTCCACGACGGACGCGGCGACTTCTTTCTCTCCTTGGAAACTCCTTCACCCCGTCTCGAGATTTTTCTTCATAATGAGACGGTTATGATTTAATTAACCCTTTGCACTCGAAGCCATTTTAACTGTGATTCTAAAATAATTTATCTAACAGAATTTCCAGTTTATAAAGTAAAGAGGTTATGTTCGATTGAATTTGAATCCTGTAACTCGTATAACAATAGTTATACTTTTAATAATTTAACTTTTCATGCAGAAACGAGACTCGCTCCACTGTCAAAATAAACAATTTATAACCATTTATAAATATATAAACATATTTATTATACAATTATGATACACCAATATACCACCGTCAACATTACTATTACCTTAACAAGTGATGAAAAAAATCACGAGATACGTCTTATTATCACCGTCTTATTATCTTATTTTCCTCAAATTCCGTTTTCATATCCGAATCGCTCCTTCAAGATGACGGACGCGTCGCGATGCGGTAATTTCGAGTGTTTGCCGATTTCGACGTTCTATTCCCGTCCGAATCTGAATAACGTTGATCCGCCGTGTCGGACAAGTCGCATCCCCCGTCGATAAAGACGTGGAATTGGGTGCTACAGTCTCCTCATTCTATCGACGCTGCGAGAACCGCTTTGCTTCCGTGTCGGAGACGTAAGACATCGTCGAACTCGAGGCTTTTCATGGCAGTCGAACCGTAGGAAACCTCTAATGGACTTAGGGACTCGAGAGAGAGAGAGAGAGAGAGAGAGAGAGAGAGAGAATGAAGTGGTCTTTCCGCAGATAGAGAGAGACGTTTCTCCTAACCGCTTCCGCGATCGAACCTGTCAAATAAGACGCGAAATAACCTATCTGCCAACTCGTCGTCCCGCAGAGAAACTAAGCTTCTCAATCGTCGCTGCGAGCACGTCGATGATGCGAGCCGGAGGGGCTGTTGTTATTGAGCATGGGGAGTCGAGGCTTGAAAGAGAATGAGAGAGAGAGAGAGAGAGAGAGAGAGAGAGAGAGAGAGAGAGTGAATATTTAACTATTAAATATTGAGTATCGAATATCGAATCCTAAAAATCGAATATCAAATATGGAATATTAAATATCGAGTACTAAACGTTGATTATTAAATATAGAACATCAAACATCAAATTTTAAAAATTGAGTATTCAGTAACAAATATTAACCATTCATCTTAAAATCTTAAATATCGATATAACAAAACACTGAACTATACATTTTCACCCTGACCAAAACATTTCATCCAATACCATTAATTTCTCCACACTCAAAGTCCACAGACCAGAACAAAACAATTCGAATAAAATAGTTATCAATTCGAAACAATTGACTTTACCATGAACCTGTCACCGACTTCAATAAAAACCTAACCCACCCATAGCCAGCCAACGGTACATCTCGTTGCAACGTTATCTTGGAACAGCGCGAGCGCGGGGGAGGAAGAATGAACCGTAAACGACAAAACGTCCGTGCCGGGCTTCAGAGTTAATCTCGTAACCCCCCCACCGTCAGTGAATGCCTGTAAAACTGCGTAACACGTCGGGAGGATTCGTTTTATCCGTGTGCACGCGTCGCGCGTTCGTTACTTTCGCAACAGTTCGTTAGCCCGTTGGTGATGCTCGTCGAGCACCGCCGCCGCCGCCGCGTCCATCCAGCCGAGACATATTTACGCCGGAAATTCGGATTCGGCCGGATATCCGAGGGCTCGCGTGTCCGACGAAAAACAGTGGCCAATTTGAGCGGCCCGGCCGTCGCTGGAGAAAAAAAATTAACCGAGAAACGAGTTGAAAACGCGACGGCGTTAACCGGGGGATTAGAAGCGCGAACCGCGACGATTCAACGACGCAGAGCGAATTAAGAGGGGCGCCCGATTTAAGAGGGATTTTCTGTGACGACGTATGGTGGAGGGATAGGATAAATAAATTGGCTGCGTTTATGGTAGAGAGATTATATTATTTAAAATTTAAATATGAAATATGTATTTGTAATAGATATTTTGAAGTATTAGTATATGGAATATAAGGTATAAATGTGTATAGTATGAAGGGTGAATATGTACAGGAATTAATTATCGAATTTTGAGTATTGAATATTAACTATCGAATATTGAATATTAAATATTAACTATTCAATATTGAATATTAAATTTTGGATATTAACTATCGAATATTGAGTATCAAATATTGAATATTAAATATTCAATATTAACTATCGAATATTGAATATCAAATATTCAATATTAACTATCGAATATTGAATATCAAATATAAGCATTGCTCGAAAGGGTTAAGGTCGTCGACGCGGTCAACTTCGTTCGTGTCAAGCGAATATCATCGGCGTGACCGTACCTGTTGGATGAAACTGGCCTCGCCGGCCGAGTGGCTCGGCTTTCCGCGAGATCGAAACTGTAAACCAAGGCGGAAATTGTTTCGGGTGCCGTGCGACGCCGATTGAAACTTCGCGGAGGTGACGTCGCGCGAAACTAAGTTCGATGCGAGACGGTGACCCTCTTCGAACGGATCGAATGTCTTCCGATCGGGGATAACTGGATTTTAGGAGTCGTTGCGTGGGTAAAAGGTGGACGCAATTTTTTCGCGACAGTATAGTGTGTGTCATGTGACGATTATTTATTTATTTAGAGAGTTGGTTGGTTGATATATTTATTTGTTCATGCGCTCATTCGTTCATTCGATCCTTCATTTATTCATTTGTTCATTCGCTCATTTATTTGTTCTTTCATTAATTTCTTCATTCATTCATTCATTCATTCATTTATTTATTCTTTCATTCGTCCAATCATTTACTTACTTCCTCACTAACTCACTTATTCATTCATTTATTTATTCTATCATTCATTCCTTCATTTATTTATTCTATCATTCATTCCTTCATTTATTCATTCTTTGATTCGTTCATTAATTTATTCATTTAGTGACTTACTTATTTACTTGCTCACTAACTTGTTTGTTCATCCATTCACTTATTTATTCATTAATTCGTTCGCGGGGAATCTTAATGCACAGCCGGAACCCTTTGGTTACCAAGAAGCACCTTGGTCGCGGTTGAAATGTCCACCCACTCAAAACGCTATAACCGGAACGTGTTAATCCGTCTCCGAAGTTCTCCGGGTCCCGGGAGAATTATGCAAATCTACTCTGCACGCGGAGAGCTTCCTCGCGCGAGCTCGCGAGCGCCCGCGCGCGCGCGCGGTGTTTGCACGATATCCGCAATATTTGTTGAACGTGAACAGGCAATTACTGTTTAGCCTCCGCCGTGTAAATTCTCTGATAATATACGGGATCTGGATAGTCCTCCTCCCTCGGGGGGTCTCGCGAATCCCCCGTCCGCGTTTCACCGGACTCTGTTCATAAAACACTTTCGTCCGCGGTGAAATTACGTTTGTGCCGCGCGCGCGCGCGCGCGACCGAGTCGCGGCTGAGACGTACCGCTCTCGGTCTTGGAAACGACAAATGGTCGCTTTGTTACAAACGGGCAGAGCGCATTTAATTGGTTTATAAGCTGTAGTGCACGCTGCTTGGCAAAATTATAGCGTCGAGTAATTCGGTGAGGAATTGGCCAACTTTGACCGACGATAACTCCGTGGAAAATTGTTGTAGGGTGACGATTCTTTTTTTAAATTAAAGCTTGAAGTCTCTACTTTAAGTTCACTTCTAAGTCTAGATTTTTTAGATCTGGATTTCTAGATTTTTTGGGCGATTTATCCTTGCTGTCGCGCTTCTTTAAATCTGGAGCCGTGTTCGATATTGTCAAATTCAAAAAATTGCTGCGAGTTTGTAAAATTTTTTTCGGAGATACCGTTTGCGGGAGATCGAAGCTTGATTCTTCTCGTTTAATTAGAAAAAAACGGAGCGTCGCTGCGATTTTTATACACAAAGTTATTATACTTTGAAGCGACCCTTGCAGTGCTGTCGATAACTCTGCGAAGGATCTTCGTAAAGTGTAAGGGTTACTTGATACCGCTGTAACTTCGCAAGAAAAATTCCTAGCAACGTTTCTCTTTTTTTAAATTGAAGAGGAAGGATCGAACTTTGTTTCAGCATAAACAACATCTCCTATAACAATTTTACAAAGTCTGCGGTATTTCGTAAAATATGGTAAAAATCAAGAGCGAAACACGGGGGAGAACTTTCTCCCTCTCTCTCTCACTCTCTCTCTCTCTTTCTCTCTCTCTCTCTCTTTCTCTCTTTCTCTCTCTCGCGAATTACGAACGCACGTTCCACGGATAATTGTATATATACGCTGCGTGTCGCCGCGCGTAAAGCAAGATTGTTTCCCCGAGATGCAGCGAGGAGAACGCATTAATTCGTCGGAGAAATTTGCTAGTCGTTTCCGTTCCTCGCTAATCTCGCTACCACGGTTTACCTTCCTGGGAGTACTTAGGCTGTACAGTACAATACCAGTCGCTGGAGAGTGTGTTGTGGAAGGCTTTGAAATGGAATTGTTAGTTTATAAGTGGGGGTGATTTTTCGAGGATGATTTTTAGGTGGATGTTAAAGGGGTTGAAGTTGAACAGGTATACAGTAGACATAGAATTGACCATACAATAATCAACAATAATCAGTCTCAATAACTCGACCAAGTAGCGTTGATCCTTTCAACAATCGTTTCCACGACATCGTCGCTTCGCAAAAGGAGGTTAATTCGAGTGCTCACGTCTGGCGGCCATCTCGTCGACGCAACGTCCGCCTAACATGGTCGCGTTCGAGCGTGCCATTAAGGCGATGTGCAAGACTTTTTTATGTAACTCGAGACATGGTCCAATCTTTTGAAGATAGAGGCATCTATTATACTGATTATACTGCTCTTGAAACGTCAAATCATCCTAAACTGATCTCGGAATGATCCCAGAGCCGAGACTCTTGAATTCGCAGGGAAACAAGTCAGACAAATCAAGTTGCCGCGTTCGCATTAATCACAAGGTTCCGCAAAGAAAAAAAAAAGTCCTAAAACAGTCACCAGCCATGCACGATGGTTACTACCGATTACCATAATCGTGCTCCAACAATCTGTATGCGTACATAAATCCCCGTTGTTGTAAATACATTCCGTGCCAGCACCACTGCACGTCACACACGTTCGAAGCGGACGATCGCCGGCGACCCTTTTGCCTGCTGTACACCTACCATTCCGGCGAACCTCGACAATGCAATTAGTAATTTCGGCGAGTGTCCGCCGAAGTATAGTTCCTCTCACCAGCGCACACACACACACACACACACACCCCGAGCCAATCACACACGATTTTCGCTAAGACGCGAGAGAACCATCGCGCGTTCACAAGAACACGTTCCCCCTTCACAAAACGTTCCCCTCCGCGTCACCGTATAAAACACCTGTCTCTTAGTGGATTGCAACAAGAACACCGTGAACTAGTCACACGAATTCCTCGGCAACGAGGACACCGAGCCCCGTGTAGTCATCGTCACCTATCATAGTATGACGTATTATCATTGTGTGACTTGTTGTTAATGTCATCGACACGGTATAATGATCGTCATGGTATAGTCATCGTCATCGTCACGGTATAGTCATCGTCATCGTCACCGTCACGGTATAATCATCGTCATCGTCACGGTATAGTGATCGCCATGATGTCGTCATCGTCACGGTATAGTGATCGTTACGATGTCATCATCGTCACGGTATAGTGATCGTTACGATGTCGTCATCGTCACGGTATAATCATCATCACGGTAAAATCATCGTCATGGTGTCGTCATCGTCATCGCTTCGATATAGTCATCGTCACGGTATAATCATCATCACGGTATAGTCATCGTCACGGTTTAATCATCGTCATCGTCGCGGTGTCGTCATCGTCCTCATCACGGTATAGTCCATTAACGAAAAATCGTGACTGCACAGCAGAGAAATGAAGCACTTGGTTTGTCCTCCACCATCGTGTTTTGTGTGTGTGTGTGTGTGTATATATTTATGTGGTGTCCATGCGCCACACCTACGAACATCGACACCGCGGGCACAGAGAGTGGCAACAACGATGTTTCCCGATGCACCTGTTGATGTTTCTCATTTCGACTTTATCGCAGGGGTGACCATTCTGCTGTCGCTGACAGTATTCCTGAACCTCGTGGCAGAAAGCATGCCGACGACCTCGGACGCTGTCCCTCTAATAGGTACCTATGACCAATCAATGATAACGATTAATTATTGAAGCATCCCCCGGCTTTTACTGGCGAGCCTGCATTGCCATGTGTCTCACTGTTATATATCAGTGTCTGTGTACATATTTTTCTATCTCTCTATATATATACATTATATTATATTATATTATAGATAAAGGTGTGGATAGAGGTGTGTGTGTGTATGGATATGAATGTATATGGGAATAGATAAACGAGGTAATAAATATATTTTTCTAGAATATATATTTACGTATATAATATATATATTTTTATATTATTATATTAATATATTGTTATATATGTTTATATATGTATGATGTATATTTGTTACTTTTTGTTTATTGTTTGCATATATGTTTATATTTATATGTACGTAGGTATGTAGTGGACTGGAAAAGTGTTCGTTCGAGTTTTAAGCGCAGCAACTTTTTGGAAATTGGAGCGAATTGTTGGAATTATTTTTTGGCGGCGAGAAGACTGTTTTAATATTATGAAACGATTTCTTAAATAATTTTGCTATCACTTAGAACGAGAGAAAAGAATAAAAAACGAGAGATTTAATAGCGTCTCTAAGGCGCTGTTAAAAATGACGTTTGAAAGCAATTTTTATGAAATTACGAATTTACAAATTTAAAAAGTTATTAAGATTGCAAAAATTACGAAAAATAATTCTGCACTGCATAGAATGCTCCAAGTTAATATTTCGATTTTCCACTTAAAATCTGCCCAATCATAAAGGGTTAATCTAATGCTAGTCTATGCGTCGTTTAGAAAAGTTCGAATAACTCAACGTCCACTTTAAAAATAGTTGCTGTTCTTGGAAAAAATAGAACAGTTTCGCGGTCCGCTGTGTACAGTTCGCGCCGTGTTTGTGCCTGTCGTTCAAGCATCCCCGTTCAGGAGCCCGCACGGCGCCCCCCTCGGAGAGGGCGCGCGAGCGGCGGTGCAAGAGAAATCATGCGGGACGGTAAGAGCCTCGAAGGTCGTTCAGAGTTTCACCGTTGATTTCTCGGGGTGCTCGCGACGCGGCCGGGTCCGGAGAGACGTCGAAAACCACTTTGCTGGGGGGAGGGGTGGTGGACGGGGTCAGAAAAGGAGAATCATGAGGCCGCGGCCGTCCGTCGCCGCGACGAGCCATTTTTCGGCTCCGACGGAGCCGAAGCTGATCTCGTTCGATCGCTGCGCTCGTTACACGGTCGTTTACCGTCCAGAAAACGATTCATGGTTTTTTTCGTCGCTGCCCCCATAGGCCACCGGTGACGTCCGCTTGACCTTCGAACCCTCGTTCCAATGGATTCGCCTAAACGCTTCACGGAATGATACGTTTTTTGCGACTTCGAAGAATTTTAAATTCATTTGAAAGATTCGACAGATTTTTAAATAAATAAATAGACTGTTTTAAATAAATAAATATAATTGTATTAGTTGTGATTTAAAAGAGGTGTGGTTTTAAATTGTTGGAAATATTTTATCGCGTCGGTAGACTGTCTTTTAATTGTTTTAAACGTCATAAGGACGTTTTTAAGACGTTTAAAAGACGTAAGAGGTTAGTAGAATTAAGAATAAAAGAATTACTATCGTAAATAATTCAAATCTTGATTTTCAAAGTTGTGTCAAAGTTATCAGGTTGTAGAATATGACAAAGTGTTAAGTATAGAATAATTAACAAATTCCAATTTAGATTATATCAAGAAATAAGCATAAATATTAAACTTAAAATCACTATCATAAACAGTGCAAATTATAATTGTCAAAGTCGCGATCCAAAATCGTGTCACTAATATCTTCGAACACCATAAAAATATTATTTTAACGCAATAATTAAAATCACGTGGTCAACGTAACCTCAAAATAGAATCACCTAACCTCAATACATTACTCTTGCAAAGGAAATAATTCCAAGCTTCGCCCAGAACAATTATACTGCGTAAATTATAAGCAAGTAGAAAAGGTAGAATTATTGTTAAAAATTATCAATCGGAAGCTTATATTTACATAAACATATTATCGCAATAAAAATACGTTTAGAAATAAATAAAACATTGCTTTTCAAAGAGAAAGCTGCAAAATCATCGATTGCAATAATTTCATTCAGAATCGGTAATAAATATTAACGTCAATCAGCGCAGTCGTTAAAATCGAATAAATTGTTGTTAACACACCGTTGCCAAACGACTTCTGGCGCCGTTCTTGCATTGACGGCGTTGCAAAATTAAATTTCAACTGAAATTCTACCGAAGGGAAGGAATTTCATTTTCATCGCGAACGGACAACCGGTAAAATATCATGGCCGCCGCCTATGTTTTTCCATTTCCGGCGGTATCGAAAATCGCGTTACGAAAGACGTGGCTCCGGGAACTGTCAGTTATGAATCATCCCCCACGCGATGATTTAGAATGAAAATAACCGAGCCGGATGAAAATGCAGGAAACGTGTCGGCTTCGAGAGGTTGAATTAAACGCGAAATACGAATTCCGAAGTCGAAGCGACGCGACCGAAATTTTAATTTATGCTATAGTAAGTGCCGGAAGAATTTATTTTCAATTAATTCTGCCGTCTGTTCTCTCCACTTTTATTACTATATATATCATTTATTATAAACTTAGATACACTTGCAAAATATTCGCGAAGTTTGCGAAGTGCAATTTTTGAGGTTAGGAAGGATTGTTATAATTATTTCAAATTAATTTAATATTGTATGTATAATAAAATTACGAATCAGAAGATAATGAAATTATTAATTTATTATATATATTAATTTATATCACTAATATATTAATAATTTATTTCATATCAATTAATATTAATTCAGAAATCGCTTAAAGTTAAAATCGTTAAAAAACACTTTTTATTACACAACTTTTATTTTAACAATTATCACAGTCATTAAAATATACGTCATACCTGCCAACCTGATAACTCAAAGCAAAAGAATGCCATAACTCGTCCATTATCGCGGGAACGTAACTCTGACGCGAACGGATGAAATATATTCTTATTAAATAGCCGCGGACACTTTGAAGCGCGCCCGGTTGATTTATCCAAGACGCGTTCAAATCGCCGAGTGAAATATTCGTCGAAGGATGGTTTTTCGGGATTTTTCCCGTTCGCCCAACTCGACCTCCTCCAAGGAAAGGTTGCCGGCCGATCCTAATGCAATTCGGGACGTTACACTGGAAAGTACGTTTTCCGCCTCTCGGCGTTCCCACGGATGCTTTTGGAACGAGGATCGAGAACAGAGCAGCGCCAAGCTGGAGCAATGAAAGGGAGAGAACACGGACACAGGTTACCTCGTCTGTGTTCGTCTGTTTCGCATCGGCGGTTTTCTTTCTTGAACGTTCCCTACTGAACCACCCTTGTACAAGATACAGAAACCCCTCTTTTTTTTAGATTGTTTCACGTTAATGTTTAGAGTATATATTATCTCGTTCCACGATGTAAATCCATGTCGAGTGCTGGATGGCAAGGGTGCCTACCAAACTGTTGTTGATCTTTGTTAAGTAACAATTCGATCGAAATTGTTTAATTTGGAATTTTTTAGTTTAAAATTTTTTAATTCGGAATTTTTCAATTTTTTAATTCGGAATTTTTCAATTTGAAATTTTTTAGTTCGAATGTGTTAAATTTGAAATTTTTCTGTTTAAAATTGTTTAATTGGAAATTGTTGGATTCGGAATTATTCTATTCGAAATTTCAAATTCAAGTTTGTTTAATTCGAAGTTGTTTAATTCGAAATTGGCCAATTCGAAATTATACAACTCGCAATTATTCAATTTGAAATTGTTAGATTCGAAATTGTTCAATTTGCAATTATTCAATTCGCAATTATTTAATTCGAAATGATCCTTTTCTCTCAATTAATACGTTCAAAAAACAAGCTGTACACTAACCTAATAAACAATCGTATCATTTATTTATATTACTGTAAAAAGTCGGATAAATTATCAAGTTTTTTAGGCACCTGCAACATTCTAGCACCGAAGTTGTTCGAAGTTGTTCACCTGAGACATGCACGGTCCCCCCCTTTTTGATGTATTGTACTAATTGTTGTTCTCGAGCTGTTCTCGACGGTTCGTATACTTAGAGGAGAAAACCTTTTAATTGACTTAATAGCCCCTTTGTCCCTGCGTGATGCACAGGGTGCATGTCCTAACATTCACATCAATTTTTCAGGCACTTCCACTAATCTGATAAAAAAACTTCTCGAATAAAAATTGACTAGCACTTTGATGGCAACAGAATGCAATAATAAAAATTTCGATAAATTATTTCATTCGCTTTGGCTTCTTTAAACAATACTATGCAGCTTTTGGGTTTGTAACACTATAGTAGATAGAAAATCGAATTTAATGACCTCCTCATGATGATCTCTACATGATAACCTTTACATAATAATTGTTATTTCAACTAAACAATTTTTCCAATTATCGCGAATTCCTCAGGCAAACCTAATCAAAAAGCCATGGTGTGACATCTCGTTGAATTCCTCTTCACCTCCTCTACAACACTGTGAGATTAAATATACACGGTGTCGTATAAAAAAATCAACCTGACCCAAACTTCATATCAAATAAACAAATTTTCTAAAATTTTTATTATCGAAATCTGTTCCTCTTAAAGACCATATTAACTTTTATTCGAGACATATTTTTATCAGATTATCGCAAATGCCTTAAAAATTAGCATGATTGTTAAGACATGCACCCTGCTCGTCGCGCCTAGAGAATTCACTGGTAACCGAAGTTCTAGCTACATTGCTGTCTTTAATTGCTTGTCGAAAGGTCCCCATAGTTTATTCACAGGCGTCCGTGTCCCCCCCCCCCCCCCCACCCACGGGGGGTGGAGGTTCAGCAAGGGGATATGTTCCATCAGTTTATCGGGGGAGAGCCCTGTGCAAACAGTAAGTTCAATTTCAACGGGGCCGATATGCGCGCTTACATTCCCGTCTCTAACCGTCGTCGAGTGTTGCCCGCGGTCGGTTTGTTTTTCCAACCGGAGCCGAGGAAAAAGGAGAAAGCGCGGATAACAGCTTCTCTCTCTCTCTCTCTCTCTCTCTTTCTCTCTCTCTCTCTCTCTCTCTCTCTCTTGGCCAATATTGAATCTACGTTCCTCTGTTAAAACAGAACTCGCACCTGTCTTATGGATACCCCGGCTTCGATTCCGTTTCCGCGATATTAGTACGGAAAGCGACGACGCTCTCGCCTTTACCAGCGTTCGCGGGGAAATAAGCTACGCGGGGACTGGGGGCAAGCGACGCGTGCGCCGCGTGAGCGCCGCGCAGCGCTTTCGCGATGAACTCGTCTTTATGAAGACTTCTTCTGGGCTTGGTTATATATTGATATAACTTTTGAACGGTTCGAGATATTGACATGAAATTTTCGTTAAAAAAATAGTGTTAAAAGTGTCACTTTTTACTAGGATTTTTTTCTGAAATATTTATTTGCGGAAAATTTGTCAGAAATTTATTTTAATATTTTGGGTTTAAGGTGCTGAAACAGCGATGTTATTGGTATTTTAATATTTTATTTATTGGAGGATATTGTTAATATTGTAATGTTATTAATATTATATTTATTGAAGGATTTTGTTAATATTATATTTTTAATTAGTATCGATAATATAATATTAATTATAGAAATTATACTTTCAACCTAAGATCGCGACGTGGCATTCGCGCACTTTGTTGTCTACCCCCACTCCTCGCGTAACTTATTTCCCTGCGAACGCCGGTCGAGATCAAAAATACCAAAATAATCAAAATACCATTATGGATTAATAAAAATATTTCTCTTCGAACGGTCCATGTTCTCTCTCTCTCTCTCTCTCTCTCTCTTTCTCTCTCACTCTCTTTCTCTCACGTTCACTCGACCCCTGTCTCTCTTTCTGTAAATCGTAATTGACCTGAACGACCTTCGTTGTAACCCTTGTAAACATGTAAAATGCATTATGTAGAAAGTGTAATTTATTTGCAGCTCAGAGAAGTCGCTACCGAGAATTCGTTCTCGATTTTTGGTATTAAGATCAGGTGTTTTTCATAGTTAGGTTCATTAGCGTACCACGATAAAAACATTCGCCTTGCTTCGAGGATGTTTTCTGTGCAGTTGTTATACAATATAACTACTGTATTATTTATATATATTTATATTTATTTATTAATTTTTATATATATATAAATATATATAATATATAGGCTTTTTGACAATATTAACATACAGAACAGCGAATCGCAGGCATTTCGCAACCGTCCCCGTCGCCGCTAATTAACTAGCACTCCAGAACGCTGCAAAGAGCGTTTAATTAACGAGGACAATGCGTGATTGTTTTTCAATGTTACCCGTTCACCGAGGACCCCCAGGAGAAAACCTTAGTTTTTTTTTTCAAGTCCATATTTCACCGTGCTTCATAAACAATCGCGCGGCGGTCGATTTAATTGGGAACCATTCCCACAAACTCGACTGTCATTCAACAATGCGTATAACAAAAACATCGCTGAAATGAACAAATACCTATTTAACAATTTCAACATCTTTGAAAAGAAAACAAAGATTTATGATATCGTCCCCGCAGATCCTCTCGTTTAACGGATAACCCATTTGCATCCAAGCGCGGAATATTCCGCGAGCCGCGACTATCCTCTAACACCGAGCGCGGAATATTCCGCGCTCCGCGCATACGATCGACCGCGCGCGGTGATACGAGTCAGTCGTCAATTAAACGTCGCCGATGTTTCAATGAGATAACTGAAACATAGCGATGATGCAAATGGGATAAGAAAAAAAAGACGAACCTCTAGTTTCGGCAGTGCCAGCGTTTAGGCGACTAAGCAGCGGTCGATAACAGTGGTAGTGGAGGCGAGAAGGAGAGAAATATTAACAGGAACGCCCGGCTTCCGTTTCGGAATAACAGCCGGCTCGAGCTGCTGAAACTTTAATTAAATCCTACGAGAAGCAGCAGCACTAGCGCCATCATCCACCATACACTACCAGCTAGGTAGCTAGCATCAGCAATAGCAGCAGGCTAAACGCAGGAGGAAGACGCGGCCGGTGGCGTCTGCTCTGTTAAGCAGCTTGAAAATGTGTTCGCGCGGTTGTCCTGCCCAAGGAATAGGGACTTATTTTAGGCGGCGAACGATCCTTGGAGGAGTCAAGTCATTGGCGATCTCTTTACAGATATAAAAGGCATGGCGGTGCATCCAGGGTGCTCTTTCCTTCTCTTTTGCTCTATCAATCTCTTTCTTTCTCTTGCTCTATCAATTTCTCTTTATTTTCAAATTATTTTCTCTTTTTCTATCAATCTCTCTTTATTTTCAAATCTCTCTTTCTCTTCTTTATCAATCTCTTTCTTTCTCTTGCTCTATCAATCTCTCTTTCTCTCTCTTCTTCTCCATCAATCTTTTTCGCTCTCTCTCTCTCTCTCTCTCTCTCTCTCTGTCTGTCTCTGTCTCTTGCTCTCGCCGCTCTGCTTGCACCTTTTTCGTCGTCGACCGCATCAAACCGCTATGGAAACCAGTATAACCGCGATGGGAGCACACACTCACGATAATTGCTGGCGCAGCCCCGAGCCGAGAGAGCGGGCGCGCGCCGCGACGCGCCGACACGCTCCGGAAAACTTTCTTTTCCAGGCAATTAGCGACGCGGCCCAGCCCGACCTCCGAGCCCGACCCTCAAGCCCGCGTTGGCCCGCGGTGAAATTAGTTTCTAACGAGCGATCATTGAGAACCACCGTCTACTTTTTTCGGCGCCTCGATCGCCGCCGAGCCGAGCTCTATTCCCTTGTTATTCCCGCTGTTGCTTCTTTATTCCCCTAACGCGAAGTGAAACTAAATGAAACTGCTATAGCTTATGGTTTTTGTATATAATCTTTGATATTTAGAGCAGTAGGATTTAATTCAGAGCTGCGTTGGACGGCGTGATTTTGGCTGCCTTTATTATTTAAATACCGTTGGGTTATTGTTTTAATTATTTTTAATTATTGTTAGGTTATTGTTTTATTTTACTATTGTTGGGTATTTATTTTTAGTGTTGTTAGGTTATTATTTTATTATTGTAAGGTCTAAATAGAAATGTGCATTAACGCCACTATTAACGACAGTACTAAACGTCACCATTAACAACAACATTAACAACACTATTAACGTCATTATTATCAATCAACATTAACAACAAATAACTGCCAATCAACGCAGCCCAATCACAGTCCCACCACCATGCACAAGCATCCTGCGAGAATCAAATTCGCCAGCAATTAACGACCGCGTCCCCATCATCCGCGTCCTCCTACTCCGGTTAGCCTAGAGTGTCTGTCCCAGGCCCTAGTTAGCAAAGGGTTAGGTCTCCGCTGTGTTCTCTGTTCGCAAGATTGGCCGGCGGGGATCGGGCGCGCGGATGAGGAGGAGGAGGAGGAGGAGGTCGCAGGTAACAGGAAGCGGGTGGAACAGTGCCGTGCTTTCAAGCTTCGCGTCTACTTAGCGTCGTTAGTGATTTTGCGTTCGGCTGGAGCCATTCAGGCTCGGCTACGGGAAACTGGATGCACCGCGTTTCGCCGGCGGTGCGGGTTAATCGTTTGGTCGTCGGCCAATCGACGGCGACGCGGTCGGAACTTTATTCCGCGCAGCCGGGAGTCCGCTCGCTATTACACGGCACGCGGTGGATTGCGAAGCGGTGTTTTATTTGAAGAGAGGATGCTTTTTTGATTTTGGTGCAGAATTTTGGTATATTCGAAGATGCGATTTTGAAGGTTTTTGAAAGTTCAGCGACTCATTTTCGAGTGTTTTCTGACGCATTTTCGAACATTTTGCGACGCAATTTCGCGTGTTTTGAGATGAATTTTCGAACAATTTGCGACGCGTTTTTTTAATGTTTCACTGCCACATTTTCTATAATACTTTCACGTTTTCGAGTAAAAATTGTTTACCCTGTCGCAGGAACATTTTGCGAAGTGGTTCGTTAAAAATCGTTCCTACAATTCCTTTCGAATCTATAGACATTTATACAGAGGGTATTAATAATTAATCGAAACATCGCCTATATTCACAGTGATAAAAATAACACAAAAACGGAGAATGGAACAAGATTTTTCTGCAGAGTACAATTTTTGCGTAGCTATTGTTAACACTTTAATAATTGCCTAATTGTTGATGTAACAGACGTTCGAGTGCGACGAATTTCCGAAAGCGATAGAATTTAAGCCAATAGGATTTAAGAAAATAAAATTGAAAGCAATACAATTACAAGCAAAAAATCGACCAACTCATAGGCAATAAATTTTAAGTAAATAGATCTGAAGTCAACGTGACGTCATAATTTCGGCAATTCGGTATTCAATTGCTCGCGGACAGCTAGCCGTACAGCGATGTCCGGCGTTTTTTTGGCACGGTTCGAATGGAGCCGACCATAAATCAAGTCGTTCTCGATAACCAGAGCCGTCGCGACGAGAACGATAAACAGTCATCGGTCAGAGACAATGAAAAAAAAACGAAAGGAACGCACAGTGCTTCGAAAACCTCCGTAACGTCGCCTCTCGCCTATTCTATGGGATACGCGACTTTCTCGCCCATTCTATGGGGTACGCGACTTTCTCGCCTATTCTATGGGGTACGCGACTTTCTCGCCTATTCTATGGGGTACGCGACTATCTCGCCTATTCTATGGGGTACGCGACTTTCTCGCCAATTCTATGGCGCACGCGATTTTCTCGGCCCTTCATTATGGCGTCTGTCCTATACGTAATTCTCATGCTATCCCGTTGAAAAGCCGACCTCTCCGTCTCCTTCGCTATCGGAAAACGGGAATACTTATACCTACCTGGTGGTCGATCCGAGGGGAAATCCGTCGAAAAATGCTTGCCGAGCTGACTTCGGCATTATTCTGATTGCATCGAATAAATGTTTATCTAAGATCATTACAGGAATGGATTTCTTTCGGGCGAAATCGTTTTTATTATAATATTATTACGGCGTTCCTCGTGAATTATTCCATCTATTTATTCGAACAATTTTTGTATTCGAATAATTCGAACAATTTTTGTATTCGAATGATTCGAACAATTTTAGTATTCGAATAATTCGAACAATTTTAGTATTCGAATAATTCGAACAATTTTAGTATTCGAATAATTCGAACAATTTTTGTATTCTAATAATTCGAACAATTTTTGTATTCGAATGATTCGAAAAATCAAATCATTGTTCGAATTATTCGATAATTCATTGTTTTTCGATTAATTCGAAGAAGTAAGTAGCAAAAAACACTATATATCCTAACAAATTTCGGTTCAAATCAATTATTTTCCACGAGAGTATATATTCTATACATTATATTATATATAGATGAAAAATAAATATATATTCTATAATATATATAGGATATACTATATACTATATAAATATTACATAGCTTATACTATATAAATTATATACTACAGGTATGTACTAAAAATATAAAACAAACTATAAATCATACAATCTACCGTCCAATAACACTTAATAAACAAACCCCGTAAAATTCATTGAAAACTAAATAGTTCCACATGACAACCTCCCTCGTCATCCCCCCAATACAAACGCAGAGATATCCGCGTCAAATAGATACCTGCCCGCCAAGGACCCGATCGAAAGGCAGCTCGCAATCGCAGCAGCGGCGTCGGCAGCGGCAGCAGGAACGCGAGCGGAAAATACGGGACGAGAGAGCAGAGGTATCCGCGTCCCGGCGGCCGGAACCGGGACAGGGGGATGCCTCTGCCCCGTTTTATCAATACTGCAATACCCGCGCGCCACGCGCGCGTTCGTTCGTTCGACTCGCAATCAGCCCGGATGGATATCTCGCGAGGGGGGCGGGCACGCGAAAAAATTCATAATCATCCGCGCGGCGCCATTTATCTGTTCCATTTGGCTTCCTTATGGCGGCGGCGGCGGTCCATTTATTAATTCGACACCGCCGCGGGCCGGGTTAACCCAGTTTTCGGGCGCGCGCGGACCCGCTCGATACGCGATAGAATAATGCATAAACCACGGCAAGGAAATATCGCCGGAACAAGAAAGGCTGATACGCATGGTAGACGAATCGGCCCGAGTTCGGCCCGAGCTTGCTTTTCACCCTTTAGCGGCCTTTGAAAATTTTGAAAAAAATCTAGCCCATTTTGGACATTTATTTTAGGTGTTAAAGGGGTAAAATAGTGACCAAGTAATTTTTTTTTTAAATTATAATTTGTTACAAGGGTAGATGGAATAATTATTTATATTTTTTTCTCTCCTCTCGAAACTAGTTGCATATTTTCCTTTGCCCCGGTGACCCAGGCTCCGCGGCCGTCGCACGCTCGAAATTCTCCATGACTAAATAGACTTTTACTTTGACTCGCGCGCCATCGGGGTTCCACGGCCGAAAGTTTAATAAGTAAGCGAGGCGGCGACGGCCGCCGTCGAACGTTTAAACTCGAACAATTAACAGCTGCTACCTTATCGAACTTGAATAGATTAGCCCCGGCCCCGGGTTGCCGCGACTTTTATAACATTTTCTGGGCTGCTTTACGGGCCAGCGACGGCGCCGTCGATGCGTTAAAATGAAAAATTTCGCCAATTAGGTGACCGGTTTTTTTATTGTTCTTTTTGGTTGGTTGGGTGATATTTATATCAATGAAAATAATTGTTACGCCAATGGAAATAATTGTGGCGTTGGCGGATTTTGGGTGGAAAGTGGTCAATTTTTAACCGACGATAATTTCGCTAAAAATAATAGTAGGATGATGAGCCTTGCGCTGAATTAAAGCTTGAAGTCTCTACTTTAAGATAGGGTACCTAGGTTTTAAGTTTGACTCATTCTATGCTACTTTAACCCCTTAAGTACGAGGCTATGTTCGTCGCATCGAAAGTCTTGATTTTGGTCAACTTTGACAAACTGCACAGAGTTTGAAAAATTTTTCTTGATGATGCCGTTTAGTAGGAAATAAAGTTCGATCCTTCCTCTTTAATATAAAAAAAGAGGAACTAAGATGCGATTTTTTCTCGCAAAGTTACAGCAATTTTCGTATTCCATGTTTAACGCACCCCTGCTATTGCAACCCTTAAAATATGAAGCTTCATATGAAAAATTGACAAGTTTGACAAAGTGCACAAGATTTATACAATGCTTTATTTCAATGCCGTTTATACTAAAATAGAGTTCGAACCTTCTCCTTCAATTTAAGCTAAACCAAATTCGTCTACGACATTTTGTCTCAAAGTTACAAATTTTCAAAGTAACCCTTGCATTTTAAGTTGATTTATCGCTGATTTATCGACAGAAATACAGGGTCAAATTCAAAACGCTATAACTTCGCAACAAAAAATCGCAGCTGAGTTTTTTTTACACCAAATTAAAGAGAGAAGAACGACCTTTATTGCACCGTAAACCACATCTCCGAAAATAATTTTCCAAGTTCCATGCGATTCGTCAAACTTTGCACATTTCAACACGACAATCATGGCTCCATTTCTGGCGAGGAACAGTAATGAAATCAAACCAAATTTAAAATCGGCTTAGACTGTATTAAAGTAGAGATTTCAAGCTTTAATTTAACAAAAAGTTCATCGTTCTATGATGATCATTTACGGAGTTATCGTCTGTCAAAGTTGACCGATTTTCGTCGAAAATTCCTGTACGCTGTTTCTCGAAGCAGTGTATATTTACTCGGTCTCTGTGGGTTATCCCATAATCCAATGGGGAACGTGCGCGGCTCCCAAGTCGCCTGATTTTTTTCGTATATTCCACTCGATTCGAAAGGCGCGGTCGTGCGATCGTGCACAGGAGAGCGAGAGAGTGAAAGAGAGAGAAAGAAAAAAATTGAGAGAAAGAGAAATAGAAAGATCGAGAGAAAGAGAGAGAGAGTGAGAGTGAAATCGAGAGAGAGAGAGAGAGAGAAATCGAGAGAGAGAGAGAGAGAGAAATCGAGTAATCGGGAGAGAGAGAAATCGAGTAATCGGGAGAGAGAGAAATCGAGTAATCGGGAGAGAGAGAAATCGAGTAATCGGGAGAGAGAGAGAGAGTGAAATCGGGAGAGACAAAAAATTTTGAGAAGGAGAGAGAGTGAGGTATAGCGAATGAAAGAGGGACAAATTTTGAATGGATGAGAGAGAGAGAGAGAGAGAAGGGGGGTGGGGTTATAACGTTCACTCGTCTCTGCACAGCGCGGTGCGTTGAAAAATTTCAATTTTCCATCACGGTCCGCGATGCCGCTTGATATCGAATCTGTAGGATTCGGGATCGGGTCCGCCGAAATTGAACGGTGTAAAAACTTTTCCGCGAAATACGAGCGTCGCTCGCTCCCGTCTAAACAGTTTGTCCGTCGAGCGGGGGCCTGGCGTCCGGCGTAGGTTTTGGAACGAAATAAGAACGATGTAGTCCAGGGGGGGAAAAAAAGGTAACACTCGATCGGGCGTGCAACGCGGATCTAGAGAAATTGCCGGGCGATTCGAATCGTGCTCGACTATCCGCGGACACGAAGTTCATTTCCGGAAACTGGAAATTCTGCTCGACCCCCTAGCCCCCCTCTCTACGTTTCTGTCGCGCACGATGTTGGTCCGGTTTCTGCATTCGAAATGGTGATTTCATTTTTCCCGATTTAATGAGTGGAAAATCAATTTTGTGTGAAACAATATTCTGGACAATTTTCTGGCAATTATTTCGATTTGTTCGGTGAAAATGAATTTAGCAGAAATTATTTGCGGTTGTTGAGAGCTAATAATGCCGGTGTTATTTAAATGTGAATAAATTTAGCGTGAACTATTCGGTCTTGTTTAAATGGAAATAAATTTAGTATAAATTGTTTGGTTTTATTTAAATGCAAATAAATTTAGTATAAATTATTTGGTCTTTTCTTAAAATAAATTTGGTACAAATTACTAGGTCTTCTTTAAATTGCAAAGAAATTTAATATAAATTATTTGGACCTGTTTAAAAGTAAATTTACTATAAATTATTTGGTCATATTGAACAGAAATAAATTCCGTATAAATCGTCCAAACATATAAATTACAAATAAATTCAGTAAAAATCATATAATATACAAATTTCCCAAAAATTGTTCGAACTTCCGCTAATTACGTTACCATCAACGTGCACGGTAATTCTTGTCCCGTACGCGTTCGAAATTTCAACAGCGAACCTCGAATCGCGACGATTTTTCCAATTAAATGAGAGAAATTGGCGGTTCGGTTGTACGGGAATTCTGCGATCTCTATTAATATCTTGTAAACCGCTTACGTTAGTTTCCGTCGGTGAACCCGTATTCGGCGGAAATGTAATCTGATTACAGGACACTGATTACGATTAAACGATTATTGAACTGGCAGCGTGTCATAGTAACGAGTAACGGGAGTACACGCGCGAGCAAAACCGCGTCTACATAATTTCGTCAATTACGAAGGAGCCGCGGTTGTAATTTCGGCGCGAGCTACCGTAAATTATAATGAATAATTATCAAAGAGGGGGGTGAGTGGGGGGGGGGGGGGGGTGGGTGTCATTTTCTATCGACGATTCCGTGAATTTTCCAAGCGCCGAAACTTTCGCATCGACGCTTTAATTGCAAATAATATATGAACTTTATGGAAGCTAGATTTTCTGTTTTAACGCTTTCCTTTTGTTTGTATAGGTGATAACATATATATCAATATATCAATCCGAAAATAAATATACCAAAATTCAAAATATAAAATTAAATATCCGGAATTTAATAAAATTCTCGGCGAAAGGGAGAAGTATTTTCTTGCGCGACGCATTATAGGACGCGTCTCTTGGGCGAATCTCTTTTTCGGTTCTTTTTTCGGCCGAGCGAAATGTAATTCTGAAATTCCCCGCGTCAGCTGTAGCGACGAAGAACCTCGGATAGAAAAAAAAAATAGAAAAACGGCGCGGCGAGCGAAGCTCCGCCCCTTATCCAAATTAATAGGACGATAAAAAAGTTCGGATGGAAGAATTTTTCGGATTATAACGCGATCGTACTTCCGATCCCAACGCCGCCGTCGCCGTTTAAAGCAGAAATCGTAACGGGTGGAAAGGGCTGAGAATATTTATGAACTCCGTATCTTTCGCCGCTTTTTAAATTATAAATTTTTTCGGCATTTACATAAACGCTTGGAATCCTCTCGCTGAATTGTTGCCATTAAAAACGGCGCTTCTTCGTGGAAGTTCGCGATCTCGCCGCTGTATTATTTATTGTTTAATGGCGATGGAAAAATATTTTTTTTGTGATTTTGTATTCTATTTTATTTTATAGGTTATGTTCTGGGTACTAGGTTATATTATATAATAAATCGTCGGTTTTGTACACTGTATTTATCGTTTATATTTTTGAAGATTTTCGGTAAATAAATAATAATTTTTAGCAATAATAAATATTATTTTATCGCAAAGATAATAACAACTTTGTCTTCTCAGTAATTCGTTTCTACTTTCGATTAAATTTTTTTGCGGATACAATTTTTTTCCTAACTTCAAAAAGCAAAGATAAACGAATTAAAAATTTACATACAAAGATAAATGTGTTTTCTATCATTTACCAAAATCTGACTGCAAAATATAACATTTTTAACAACATTACATTGTTTTTATACAGACCATGTCGTTTCTACAGATAATATAGAAAAATTCCGTCATTTTGTGAATAGCGTTGCAACAAATTACCAAACACGTATGTATTAAGTATAGCACGATTATGGCAAGTTCTTGTGACGTTAATAGTTTGATTCGACGACTAGGTTGATAATGGAGAGGTTAGGATCGCCGGCGACAGACGGATCGCGAGAAACGACGTCCGCGGCGGTGTAATTCAATTCGGAAGACCGCGCGCGCGTCCGCCTTAAAATTACACGCAATTAGATTTCCGGCGTGGCACCACCTTCCCCCCTCCCCCTCGCCCCCGATCCTCGGTTTAAACGCAATCAGGAAATCGCGGCCGGGCGACGGATCGCCGGCAGTGGTCGCGCGAAATTGAAACGATTAAGTTGCGCGCGTCGAAAGAAATACGTCGCGCGTTTTCCGCCGGCGGGAAGCCGTTTCCGCTTACCGGTGTCATCGCGGCGAAGCCATCGTCGAATTCGAGGGTTATTTTAAAGATCGGCAACTTTGTTTTTCCACGTCGGAAGTTCCATTTCGCGCGAAACTTTCTTCGTTTGTTTCTAAGAAGACAGTTGGACGGAGGCCGCGCGCGGCTCGGAAAGTTATTCGATTTTGACGACTTCGACGATTTCGAAGTTGCCGCTCTTTTTTGCAACGAGACCCTCGTACGTTCTCGATCGGGATCAACGGACCGAGTTACTTTAACTCCGTCAGCCGTTTTTGGATTTTTACGGCGGAAGTTCGGCGAATTGGCGGACGTAATTGCGATCCACGGATGAGGACGTTGATTATAGTGTTGCGATCCTTTGCACTTGACTTTTTAATAATTTATATATTATTACTTTATAAAGGGTGGATTGTCAGATATCACCACCTTGATTATTATTATTATTATAATTATACAGAAGAATTTTTATAAATTGTTTAAAAAGTCTAAAAAGTCACTGCGGTCGATCATATCTCTGTGAAAAATCATCGTAGGTCGACGATTCTTTCTTTAAACTAAAACTTGAACTTTCTACTTTAATACAGTGTTTAGTATTTTAAAGTAACGATTTTTATCGGACCCGATTTCACAGATTTTTTACATTTAATTCCATCTCGTTACTGTGTCTCGTCAGATCTGGAGTCGCGTTCGTCATATTGTGCTGTAACTTTGCAGGAAAAAATCGCAGCCCACTTTCTCTTTCTTTATATTAAAGAGGAAAGATCAAACTTTATTCTACGCCAAACGGCGGCTCTGATAAAAATTTTACAAAGCCTGTACACTTCGTCAAACTTGGTAAAAATCACGATTTTCGATGCGGCGAACATGGTCTTGTACTTAAAGGGTTAAAGTAGCTGAAAGTGCATGAAACTTAAAATGTAAATAGCGTATCTTAAAGTAGAGGTTTCAAGCTTTAATTTAAAGCAAGACTCATCACCCTACCATGATTTTTCAAAGAGTTATGATCGCTCAAATTTGACCAATTTCAATCAAAAATCGCTCCACGCTATAATTTCGTCGAGCAATAAAGTTTCTTAAAATCGCTGCAGCTGATCGTGATTTAAATAATCAGGTCGTCCCGTCACGCCGGGTTCCGTCGATCTCAGATTAACGTGTCGATCCATCGTTAACGTGAACGGGACAAACGCTCCGGGTAGACACGGTCCCGAAGAGAGAGAGAGAGAGACGTTTCAGGTTTCGGGGCAGCGGGAGAGGATTGGCATCGACTCGGACCGCGGGACGTAAAACCGATGGGCGTCACGAGACATTAAGTCGAAATATTCGCGGCATCGTTCCGTCACTGTCTGTCTTCGTTTCCTCGTTCACCATTGCCCGGTGGCTCCCGGATCGAACACGCCACCCGACCCGTCTGTCAGCTGAAATTCCAGCGAACTGAACGCCGCGCTTTCGCTGCCGCGGCACTCAGCGCTTCCGGCGATATAACAAAAAAAAAAAACAAAAATCGAGAACTTTTTACGACTTTCTATAACATAATCGTAATCTAGAATCTTTATACTTGCATAAGAAATTGAAAGTAACCTCCAATATTTAAAAATTATGTTAACAAAGATAGCAGTCTCGTTGGAGTCGTTGTCGCAAGAATTCGCCTGTTAAATCGCCGCTTTTTTAATATTAATTTATGCAAAGTTCATAGCAATAAATTTAAATATAAGTACGTTGTCAAATCGAGGGTATTAAACAGTTGTTATTTCAATTTTTATATAATTTATTTATCCATCGTATGGTCTTGTTTTATTGTTTCAAAGTTATCCATGGAGAACCTAACCTATACGTTTGACGAACTTTGAACTAACTTCTCTCGAAATAGGTGAAACGTATCTTGAAAATCTTAATGGAATTCTTTGGACTTTTCTTTATATTATCGTAAGAATTGTTGCTGTCTTTGACTGCGTTTTCGCTTGTAATTTGTTATTTTAGCAGCGCGAAGACTACTCGAAATATTCTCGAGAAACGAGTCGCCGAGAAACGCAACTCCGTCGAACGCGGGATCTGCGAACGTCGAAGATCGATCGACGGCACGGGAACGAGGATAACGGAAGCCGGTCACGTCGCCGGGATTGATCGGCCCGCGGCCCGACCCGGCCCGCAGCGAAACGATTTTCCACGCGGAACCGTCGCGTTTCTGCATTACCGGGAGACGTCTATGCGCCCATTAAAATCGATTCCGCGAACGTTATTTGCGGTCCACGGGCGACTGTTACCGCGGCGAAACGATCCGACTGTCCGCTGGATGCGCCGAAATGATCACGAGTTAGGCGAATCCGGAACGGCCGCGAGCGAATTCCACGGGAAATATGGAAACGGTTCGTCGTTAGACGCGATCGCGGCTTCTTCGCGTTTGTCGCAGCTGGGAAAAATGATTTTTAATGTTGCAAATGGGTTAGAAATATTCTCTAGTTATCGCGCGACACTCTGTTATTTTATGTAAATTTTAAATAAATTTGTTTAACGATAAATGGAGGCTTAGAGCGGGTATTATGGAGGCGCATATTTTCAAAGTTATTATTATTATTAATATTAATATTATCGGCAGTGTTGTTATTAATATTATTATTATTACTGCTTCTGCTATTACTACTACTATTATCCGTATTTTTATTACTATTTTTTAAAACGTTTATCCGCCGAATTATGTATTACAAAAACAAACTCGCTATATAATATATCGTCAAAGTTAACCCCTTCCCGTACTTTAGCGAGTCAGTCTCGCGATGAAGATTTTTGCCCAAACACGAATATCGCGAGTTAGACTCGCGAACAGTTACTTGGGCCAAACATAAACATCGCGAATCAGACTCGCGAACAGATACTTGGGCCAAACGTAAACATCGCGAGTCCTGAGTTGCGAACACATACTTGGGCCAAACGTAAACATAACAAGCCGAGCTCGCGAACTGATTTTTTTGCCCGTTACGCTCGTGACTGAATGTTAGTTCCTCTCAGTACCTCGGAACAGTTGGTCACGATTCTTGTCGTTGCTGTTACGAAGCAGTTCAATTATTAAAATTTAAGAAACCCCTTCAAAATGCAAGGTACAAAAGTGTGTAGTGAAGGCCGTGATATTTTAGTATCGCGTAAAATTGACTATATCACAGGCATTGCGGGCGTCTACATTTCGGATCGTATTGCGACTGTTTACAAACATCAGTCTGGTCTGTTTAGCGCGCGTTGATGCGGACCGCTCGGGCCCGAGTTTCGTCGAGCTAAATGGCACAGGAAGAGGTTAATCTTGAAAAATACAAATTAAAATTACTTAACTCAATTCAACCACTTTATTAAATTTAATATAACACAACAACATGTCCTAACGTTACTTAAAAATAAAAGGAATAAGATTAAATAACTGCATATATTTTATAATAAAGAGCAAACATTTTTAAAGTTCTCGCAGGATTAGAATAATGATATCATTAAATGCTCTGAGATGATAAAAGAAATGAGATAAATAAATATCTTCGGTAACTAAAAGGTAGAAGTACGAGCGTAAAGGGTTAAGGGACGGTAGTCCCGTTTTATCTCGTCCCGGCGATATTTCTTTCCGCCGGCGAGCAGAAGATTGCGCCGCGCCGAACAGTGAATTATGGCGGTCGATTATCGGGACTTTTGTTACCGCGCCGAATATGTACACCGTTTTTCCATAATTCTTCCATCAAAATGCTCCGCCGGTACTTCCCTCCTCTTCCTCCCCCGTTCCGCTTATACTTCCGGCGGGCGGACGCGGAATCTGCACCGTGAACTTTCAACCTTCCCTTTCCGCGCGCAACCCGAGGAATAGAATTTTCGACGGATGATTTCAGTCGGCGGTTCCGTCGTCGCCTGTTTTCGAAGCGTTTCCACGTATACCGCCAGCCAACTTTATGCAAATATACAGAGTTTCGTACGTTGTTTCGGAGAATTTAAAGCGCGGAACAATTTTTGTTCCTTTGTTGAAATTAGAATTTTAGATATTGTGTTTGTTATTTTGAAAGTTTCGGTTTTTGTTGAGTTTCGGCGAAGTGGTAGAGTGAAATTTGATTTGACTGTACGAGACGCGTATCCCATTTATAAAGATATGAAAAATCTCGAGCGAAAGCTTCGGAAAACGCTTTTAGCCGTTCGGCGGAGGCTTTTTTTCCTTGAGTTATTAAAGAATCTCTTCGCTGGCAGGTGAACTTGTCTAGGTGCTTTAAAAAGGTAGCAGTTAACCGGAGGAGAGGTCTGGCGAGGCTCCTAAAGACTTCTCTCGGTTCATTCAATTTCACCGGAGTCATTTGCGAGACATGGGTCGGAGATGTTGTCACGAAGAAATGCCGCGGCTCCTTTTCCGTCCATCGACTCTCCCTCTCCCTCTCTCTCTCTCTCTCTCTCGCTCTCTTTTATTTAGCTCCACGAATTCATTTAGGCACCGTACGGTTCGTTAATAGCCCTCCTACGGCCGAGAGGATAAATCTTCTCCTTATTGTACGATCTTCTACGCGATAAATAACAATCAACCCTTTGCGCCCGCGGGCGAGTCTCGTGCGAGGATGAAATTGGTATAGCGTGTTATAAGACAGTTTCTAATGATTTAATGATTTATTATAGTTCTTAGTAATTTTTAACAATTTTTAGTAATTTTTAAAAAATTGTGTAAAAATGTCTCGTCAAAAAATTAACCTCAAAAAATTATCCTCGAAAAATGCTCCTCGCAAAGTTTCCGAAAAAACGAAGAACAGTTTCCGAGTTAGCCTCGAAAAATTAACCTCAAAAAGTTAATCTCAAAAAATTAGCCTCGAAAAAAGGAAGAACAGTTTTCGAGTAAAAGCGAAAAGTCGAGAAATTCGGGCATATAGTAATTTCGCGGCTCGCCTTGGAAACCGCGTTTCCCGGACCGCGTGAGATGAGGCCGGCGTTAAAAAATAGGGGTTATTATCTGCCTCGTAAAGCGTGAACCAGCGCGGCTACCGAAAAAAAAGGAGCCGCGTAAATCGAGGGATGGCCGTAATTACAAATATCATGGCCGTCTTAATTAAAAGATTCGCGGGAACGATTGCGCCGGCGGACTCTTTAATTAGCATACTCCTTTGCCGCGGCGCGGCGCCGACGCCGTTTAAAATGCCATAAATGAACTGCGAATTTCCGTGGAATTTTAAACAGAAACGAGCACGATTTTGAAATTCAAACGCTATTTAAAAACATTTAATACGAACATTTAAAAAACGTGGATATATTATTTCGAAATGGTTTTTAGTCGATTTCTATTTGTTGCAATTTTAAAATGTATGCAATATATAATATTTAATATTTAATATATTAAAAAAGGCTTAAACACTTGATAATATCTAATATATTTTACTAATGTTTAATATTTAATATTTAACACCGTTTCATCGATGTTGTTAGATTATTTCGTTCAAGTCTGACTTTTTACGTCTACGACAGGTCTTTTTAGACTGACCACTGTGAAAAGCCCTGTACATTCGCGGCCGAAGGCTAGCGTTGAAAGGGATCATCTCTCTATCATTTCTGAATTGTGCTCCATCGACGTCTAAAAGCGTTTCTATCGCGGCCGGCCCATCATTTCACCGAAGACCCTCTATTCCATATATGTATACAGCGCCGACCGGCTCCTTTCTCCGTGTTATTGAATGTTACGGGGGCACAATCGCCGCGAGAAAGTACTCTTCAGGGCGCGTCGCCATTTTCGAAAAATTGCCCGCCATTTCGAAGTGCTTCGCCAGAACGTGACATTGCAGGCTTGCATTGCTAAAATTGAAAATTGAATTCTAAAATTGAAAATTAAATTCTGAAATTGATAATTAAATTGTCAAATTGAAAATCAAACTACAAAAAATTATCTTCAAACGAAGCTAATTTTTTAACTAAAATTTGCATTATTTTCGCGTTCGTCTCTATTTATCTCTTCTTTAAAATATAACAACAAATAATAATAATCGACAGATTGGTTATGACAAAGCCCAGCTTTCGTTCGTTCCGGTGTGACATTAAATTAAAATGATTTTAGGAGCCGGTCGGACGGAGCCATTGACAGCCATTTATTTAGCTGCATTGGCTGAATTGTAACGCAAAACAGCGGTTAGTTAAATTATATCGGGGAAATAGTTTCCAATGGGCTCTTGCTGCGCCGGGCCTCTGCGGTTTTCCGAAATTCGCGGTGCCTGTTTCTGGGGTAGTCGGCTCGCTGACGCGCGCGCGGAGCCGTTTCGATTCTGGCGCGTTGCCGATCAGACGCGACGTACTTAAAAATCCGCGGAAAAATGGCAATAATTTCATCGCGCGGCCTGCTCAGCGTTTCCATTTCAAGCGGAACTCTAACAGCGATCGTGCCAAAATTAATTACTATATTAGCTATTCCTATATATACCTAACTATAGTTAGGTTTAGAAAGTTTTGAGGTTAATTTGTAATTGAAATTAATGGAAACTTTTCTTAATAAAACATAATTGCAAAAATCGCACATTTTATGCATTTATAACAAAATTACGTGATTGCAGTTTAAGATAAAAAAGAGAATTACAAAAAATAAATATCACCGTCTTATTTTTAATCTACCAAAGCGATTGAATAAACTATAAACAGCGCTATTTAGTTCCCAATTGCTAACAACAATTAACAGTCAAATATATATGTAATTAACATCTAAATTAGCGCACCTCAAATATCGCAATTTTTTTTTATTTTGCAATAAAAATGCTTGCCCGACAATTACGACGTTGCGATTCTCTTGGATAATGGAACTGATACGGGGTGTCGTCGTAAAAGTTGCAAGAACTTTTGAGAGATGCATCAGCGAGATTTTTCCCGCTGCCAGGGCCACGTGTGTCTGGCGTTATCAAGTTTACGAGGAAAAATATTTTTCCTTTCGCTTGATCTTCCGCGTTCGTCATTTTCGCGACGAAACTTTCGACGATTTCCCGCGGCCCCTCTATACATCTACATATACTATAGCGTATCCTTATCTCGAGGTCCCCGTAACAGCTGCTTTCTTCGTTCCCAGTCGACCGAAGCGGAGAAGACGTACCGAAAACTCGGCGAAACTTTTGCGCTCGTTTAACCGTGACGCGAGGATATACCGGGTGGCCGTTTTGGTTTTATTCGAACGCGGTTTGATGATCTTGATGATCTTGATGATCTCGGTGCATTTTTATGATTTTGATGATCTCGGTACAGAGATCGGAGAAAACTTATGGTACACCCTAATCAATAGAAAACTTTCAAAAAACTCTGAAAATTCTTAAACGCGGTTTTCCGGCGATTTCTTTTCGTGACCAAACTATAGCTCGTTTCACGGCGAGACGAATAACTCCGCCGTTCATTATTCACTCCCGCGCGTTACAGCGCCGCGGTGTCTATGAAGTCTATAAAACGTGTGGGAAGGGGGGCGGTAATGTCGCTGCGGACGTCGTATCTGGATCTTGGGGGAATGAAGCAGCGCGGAAAGAAAAATGAAGGGAGGGATTCCTCCAGTTCCCGGCCGGTGATCTATGCGCGGGGCGTAAATTACGCTGATAAATTCCACCCGGGCCTTTCGGCAAACAACCTTTTCTCTATCCGCCGGACATTCTCCGGACCGGGCGCTATAAATTCGAACAACATTCCGTAATGAACCCCCAGCTTTGAAAAATCCGCGCTGAAAAATCTTTCGCTGAAAGAAACGCGAATTCGTTAGCTGCGAAAAGATCGTCGCTATTACGTTGCAGAATAAAGTGTCAAAAATTGGTGAAGATTTTTGCCGCGTGCATTAAATATTAATTAGGTGTTAATAACAAGACTGAACAATATAAGTTTACTGCATAATAAAATATTGTTACATAATACATTAATAACAGTGCTGAAAGATAAAATCAATTTTCACTTGTCGCATTAACGAACGTCTGTTACTAATTAATAACAATATTATTAATAAGTTGTAAATAATACAAAGAGCAACGAAATATGCTTACCATATCTCTGTTAATTTTTGTGTAATTCATAGAAAACATAACATTCTCCTACTATTAAAAAAAACATGGCGACACATGACTCAAAGTTTTTTCAATTCAACATTAATAAACAATTAGAAAAGTGATCTAGAAATGGAATTTTAGACACTGTTAACCCTATCTTCTGTTGTCGAACACTACGAAGAACTTCATAGTGTAGTTATTTATGCGATTTAGAATATTATGTTTGAAGTGGGAGGGTATAACAATTATTTATAATAATTACAACATGACCAGCATCAATATCGTCGTTTTTTCGTACGGTGTGGGAAGCACATAATTTTTTTCTCTTTACTGTATATTATTTAAGTGTGAACAATTATACAATTAACACTTTACCGACCGCTAATTATTTTATCTGTCACAAGCTCCTACATTATTATATAATTTTTTAAATATTAAATTTCTATCGGGATATAAATAAAATAAATGACAACTAAAATAGATATTGTTAAATATCGATATTATAAATGATCGGTCAGTAAAGTGTCAATAACCAAAAGATTATTAATTTTACGCAATTATACAGAACTGTATAATTAACATTCATTTTTAAATCCTAACAATGCTATAGATGTTGATGTACAGGTACAGGAGATCACGTGATCAACATCTGATTTTAAATCATCGTCGAGATTTTCAATTAATGTTGCAATAGGTACAGAGAGTGACGCAATCAACATCCGACCTCGATGTCCGTCGATTTTCCACAGCTGCGTCGAACAACAATTTTTTGAACAAACATTCTTCGAACAAACGATTCTTCATACAACAAATTCGAAAATTTCCAAGGAAGAATTCGTTCATTTAATTAATCGCTCAACAATTCCACGTGGGTCAACATACTTTCCAAAATCATCTAAAAATCTCCACGCCTCTTCCCCTGGTGACAGATTAAGGTGTCCAAGTCTCATCGAAGCTCTTCCAATCGTCTTAAAACAGGTGGTTACGGGACATTTCAGAAAGGTGTCGTTCGTAGGAAGCTTTGCAATAAGAGAGAGTGTCGATGTCGCAATGATCTCTGTTCAACGTCGCCGATCCTCAAGCAGAGTAATGACTCGAATCAGCGTTCATCAGGACGTTCACTTTTTGTCGATCAAAAGTGGAGAATTCGTCTGTGTGGACAGGGTCAATTCTCCCAGAAACAATCTCTGTAAAAGTCTAAATGAATGCAGGTATACTCTAATTGTCAATCCTGCGACAAGTGTATGTACACTCTAATTGTCGCAGGAGGGACAAGTATATGTACACTCTAATTGTCCCTCCTGCAACATACTAGAATGTATATCTACACTCTAATTGTCCCACCTGATACAAGTGATCTACACTCTAATTGCTCCACCTGTGACAAGTACATGTACACTCTAATTGTCGTAGGAGGAACAAGTATATGTACACTTTAATTGTCGCAGGAGGGACAAGTATATGTACACTCTAATTGTCGCAGGAGGGATAAGTATATGTACACTCTAATTGTCCCTCCTGCGACATACTAGAGTGGATATGTATACTCTACTTGTCCCTCCAGCGACATACTAAAGTATATATGTACACTCTACTTGTCGCAGGAGGGGCAATTATATGGTACAATATAATTGCCCATTTAAGATCAATGGTGTCCTCTTTCTCTCTTTGTCTCTCTTCGTTTCTCTCTTGCTCTCTCATACTCTCACTGTCTCTATATCCACCTCTCTCTCTCTCTCTCTCTCTTTATATATATATATATCCATCTCTCTATATCAGAAAGAGAGAAAGAGAGAGAGAGAGAGAGAGAGAGAGATTGATATATATATACAGAGAGGTATATATATTATATATTTGTATATATATATCCATCACTCTCTCTCTTTCTCTCTCTCTCTTTCTCTCTCTTTCTTTCTCTCTCTCTCTCTCTCTCTCTCTCTCTCTCTCTCTCTCTCTCTCTCTCGAGTGAACGAAACACTCGCTCGACAGAGAGAACCGCCCGCTCCCCTAATTCCCCAATCGTTTACCTAATCGGGCGGCTGTTTGAAAAAAAATACGTCGGGGTGATTGGCCTAGCTAGCGGTCTTGATCCCCGGATTTGTCAGCCGTCTGGGACGGATCCCCCAGCAGGAATAGTCGAGGGACGACGCTCCGCGCGCCGATATATGTATATAGTATATGGGCGAGAGAGAGCACGGTCGCGTCGTCGGCTTGCATTATACTTGCTTGTACCGGTAAAAGAAACGCGTACACGGAATTGTGGATGATCATTGAGCACGCTGGGCTACGACTGTTTCAGGAGTGACCATCTTGTTATCGCTGACGGTGTTCCTGAATCTCGTCGCCGAGACCCTGCCACAGGTCTCCGACGCGATACCCCTGTTAGGTACATTGTGTTTCTGCTAGCTATATTATATGACAAACGTATGTGTGCGCGCGCCTTGGTGTGAGTTTCTAATGTGGTTGGGAAAACGCTTCTTCTTCTTCTAATTCTTCTTTCTTCTACTTCTTCTTCTTCTTCTTTTTCTTTTCGCTTTTCTCATTGGTCGTCTTCTTTCCCCCCACTCCTTGTCTCATTTCTGAATCTTTTTCTGTGTCGTTGCCTTCGAATCGGGATTTTTCTGTACCACGTGGTCCCGTCGACCAATCGTTCTGTACCACGTGGTCCGGTCGACCAATCGTTCTAGACCACGTGGTCCGGTCGACCAATCGTTCTATACCACGTGGTCTGGTTGACCAATCGTTCTATACCACGTGATCCGATCGACCAATTGTACTAGACCACGTCACGATCGAGTGTCGCTAGTGTCGATCCAGTGTTGCCGATTCGCGGACATTGTTGCGCGAGAGCGACCGTCGCGCCAACTCTACGCCGCTTCTCGAAGC
This sequence comes from Augochlora pura, assembly GCF_028453695.1. NCBI lineage: Eukaryota > Metazoa > Arthropoda > Insecta > Hymenoptera > Halictidae > Augochlora > Augochlora pura. Next base: position 1,793,323 of record NC_135781.1, read on the forward strand.
TCGAGTTGAAGCGAGACGCTTGGATCGTTAACCCTTCGCGCTCGAAGCCATTTTAACTTCAAGTCTCAAATAATTTTCCCGGCTTATTTTTCCGCGGAATGGAGCTGGTTGCTAAATTACCGCAAAACCCCGTCAATTCTTTCCTTTTCTCTGTTCGCTGATTGATTTTCTTTTTTCTTTTGGCTTGTACCGTTTTGCGTGCGATGTCGGTGTTTGCTGTGTTGGATTATTCTGATCGAATGGGTGGATTTTCATTCGGCGAGCAGGAATTGCTGCTCAACCATTTTCCTTTTCATCCCCTCCACCCTCCACCACTTTCCCCCGCACCTCTTTCTTTCTTTTCGCGAGACATTGTTTCACAATGCAACGCAGCGACTCTGGTAATTTTAATGGAATGCTGCACTCGTTATTATATCGAGAAAACCCCATAAAACTCATTCTAATTATTAATTAAACATTCTAATTGTGATGCTTTTAATCGTATTATGTTTCCTCAAGCTCATAGGTTATGTACGTGCAGAAGAAAAATTTCGTTAATTGAATAAATATTAGAAAATTGAGAACATAATAATAATAATTTTTTTTTTATTTAAGAAATATGGGACAAATTTTTATGTAAAATATAATCTAATACAACATAATATAGCAAAATATAATATAATACAACATAATATAGTATAATACAATACAACATAATATAGTGTAATACAATATAACTTAATACACTATACCACAATATAACACAGTGTACTAAAATACAACACAATATACCAAAAACATAAAAATAAAATTTCCCAAAAAAGCCTGTAAAATCGCAAAAGCACCGTCCCGCATAAAAACTTTTTCGACGACGACGCTTCTCGATCCGAGACAACGACTTTTCGGCCGCGACGCCTGAAAAATTCACGGCAACGCCGCGCGCGCGCGCACGGGTCTCGCCATTTTCGGCTCGGAACAAACAAACGAACGAACATTGTGTCGTCCTCGCCGTGAATTCCCTTTCCGTAAGTTTCCGTAACACGACTTTCGTTCGGCAAACCAGCAAGTTCGAAAACTTCGGGGCGCCCCAACTTGCCTTAGGATTTAATTGAATAAGTTCGTCCGTGGCCCGACAACGAGAGAGAGACAGGCCGGTGTCACCTTTCGCGCGCGCTCGCGCGCGACATCGGAAATCCAGTATACCGGGCACGCTCGTACACACCTGGGCTTTATCCGCTCGTTTTCCTCCTTACCCGCGTGCCCGTACAAATCCGAGGCGGCAGCGACAGAGCCCCCCCACCACCCGATCGGTTTCGTTTCCGTCGCGCGACGAGCCTCCGCGCGAACAATTCTTTCTTTCATTCTTTCGCCGGTGACAAATTTGCTGCTCGTAGAACTTCGATTAAAACTGAAACGAAAAGAACTTAAATGAAAAAGTTCGATTGAAATTTAAATTAAAAACTTTCGGTGGAATGTGTAGATTGGGATTTAAATTGATGTTTGAATAACAATTTGAATGTATGGTTAAAGTTGGAGGAAAAGTTTCGTTTTAACCTTCGATCGAAATTTAAATAAATATTGTGATAGAAACTGAAATATTAATCTTGATTGAAAATTGAATGAATGTTGTAATAGAAAGATCAATGTTAATCTTGATTGAGATTTAAATAAATGTAATTGAAACTGAAGTTTTAATCTCGATTGAAATTTAAATAAATATTGTCATAGAAAATTAATTTTAGCCACGATTGAGATTTAAATAAATATTGTAATAGATATTAAAATTTTAGCCTCGATTGAAAATTTTAATGAATAATGTGTTTAAGGTTTTCTGAGACTATATTACACTGTAGTATGTTATATAGTATAGTATACTACATACTCTATAGTGTAGTATGTTACATTATATTTACATCTTCAAATCCTATATTCAAATAATTTCTAAATATTATACCCAATAATTTCAATTTTGTTTATTTATAAATTGAAACCTAACTCAAAAAAGTATATTCGTCAATCTTAACTTTCCTAGCATTATTTCTTAACATTAATTTACCATATTAACATTGCCTCAAAAATCAACTCTATAATATAAATTAAATAGCTTTCGAATTTTTTGTAAACAAATTAAATAAAAATATTGTAAAATTGTCTGCGCGCAGGCGTCTCTTTTGGGAATAAATCGCTAGCCGAGAGGTTAAACGACACACGCAGGGAAAATGTCGTCTTCCTTCAAATTATTCTTTTCTCCCTTTCATTGCAAATTGGTGCGCGCGCGCGCGCGCTAGCGACGCCCTTACAAGCGAAGCAAAGGAACTGGGTCTCAATTAACATGCAAATACATGGAACCTTACTTAAAAGCTGCGGCCATGGTTCACTTATAGGGTGGTTTAAATGCAAAAGGATATCCCCCTCCCCCCCTCCCCGCCGCTAGCAAACTTTGATCGTTCGTCTATCCCCGCCGTTCTCCGGACCCCCGCTATCGGCCGCCATCATATTCTCAAAGTGTCCCCTGTCCATTATCATGTAAAAAGGATCACGTTAGATTTTAGGAGGGCGTCGCGAACACCGCGCGCGCGATTTTTATAAATTTTTACTCGGTATGCTGACGCGCGGTTAAATCGACGAAAAGAGAATTTTCGTTTGCGGAACAAAAAATTGTCGACTTTGACGAAATGCACAGACTTTGCAAAATTTTTTTCGAAAATGCCACTTACACTGGGATAAAGTTCGATCTTTTACCTTTAATTTGAGGTAAAAAAAATTGGACTGCGATTTTTTCTTGCAAAGTTACGGCACTTCAAAGTAACCCCTGCATTCTAGGACGATTTATTCGGTATTTATCGACAGAATTGCAGCGCTGACTTTGAACAGCTGTAACTTCGCGAAAAAAAATCGCAGCTGTGTTTCTCTTGCTTCAAACCAAAGATAGAAGATCGAATTTTATTCTACCGTAAACGGCATCTTCAAAAAAAATTTTGCGAAGTCCGTGCATTTTCTCAAACTTTGCAGAAATCGAAGTTTTCGATCGGACAAACATGGCGTCGCATTTCCGGAGCTACAATGGCGTCAGTGCATCAAATTTAAAATCCAAAAACAGCGTCTTAAAGTAGAGACTTCAAGCTTTAATTCAAGAAAAAAATCATCCTTTTATGATGATTTCTCGCGGAGTTGTTGTCAGTCAAATTTGGCCTAAACAGCTCTCGCTAACGCAGAATGAAAAATTACATCAAAATCTGCAACGATTCAAATATCAATATTAACGCCAAAAATTAATTAATACAACAATCACCGTCCAATCAATCCTTCCGCCTGTCCCCACAAACAATTCCAATCGTCTTATAAATCGCGTTTATCTCCGAAAATCATTCCTCGCGTCCGTTCGAACGAACTCCTTGCAACGGCACTCGAGAATTGACAACCGTGCCAAGACAACCGGAAACGATCCCGCGCGCCTTTTTCGCAAGTATTTAGCAAATATAGTGCGCCGGACAGCTGCCAATTCTCGGGCGCCGTCACCTCCTACCTCTACACCCCCCCCTACCTTCTGCCGCGTTTCATTCGCCCAGACGTCGGTTTTTATCGGCGATCGAAGTAAATTGACACGGTTCGGTCGTCGTTATGAATTCGTTGTCGCCGACGCCTTTGTCTCGACGGCGCGGCGTTGCCGTCACCTCGCCGTTCCTACGCGTATTGCTCTGACTTGCCCCCGGCTTGTCTACGCCATTGTAGCGCGGCGGGTACTGAAGGGGTGGACGTCGATTTCTTTTAATGGACGAGGTTTGCGATATTGGAGCGCGTCGCGAAATTAATTAAGGAGCTATCGAGAGATGTTTTTAAGAGATGCCGTTTGCACTGTAAAAAAATTCAATCATTCCCCTTGAATTTCTAGTAAAGAAATCTCGGCTGCGATTTCTTTTCGCGAAGTTATCGCACGTCAAAGTAACCCTTGCATTCGACAATGATTTATCGCAGAATTATGGACAGAATACAGGGGTGACTTTGAATTGCTGTAACTTTGCGAGAAAAAATCGCAGCCGAGTCTCTCTTCCGCCAAATTAAAGAGGAAGAATCGAACTTTGTTACAGTGCAAACGGCATCTCTTAAAAAAATTTTACAAAGTTCGTACATTTCGTCAAACTTAGCAAAAATCGAAATTTTCAATACTATAAACACGGCGTCGAATTTAAAAAGTAACAACAATGCGACCGCATCAAAAATAAAATTAATAAATATCGTTACAAAGTAGAAGTTCCAAGCTTTAATTTAAAAAAAGAATCATCCCCCTACAATAATTTTTCGCAAAGTGATCGACCAACGAATTCTGATAAAATTGCTTTCGTTGATTCAAAATTCGTACAATCGCGCCGAATTAAGCATCGCTTCAATTCTCCCCGAATAAAACGCGGAATTTGTTTATTAACATTACAACGACACCGGGGCGGAATCGTTCGCAGTGACGCACTCGGATAAATTATACCGTGCGTGCGTCCCAGTCCCACAGCGACGCGTATTAAAGCCCGTGGAACCGCATTAACGTTTCGCGCGCGTATGCTCGCGATGATTACTCATGTAATCAAACGGCCTGAATGTTTACCATTCTAATTACTATGTTTCCGAAGTGCTCCAATTCACACTTTCCCGTTGCCGGGGCACGCGTGTAGATCGAAACGAGAAATAACAGAAAACAAATCACAAACGACCGCGAAAAACACCTTCACCAGATAACAAAACGCGAATTTTAAACTAATTTTCGAATTCGATATGAAATAGTGACCTTTTTTATAAAATCTTTCAATTTTCCAATTATCCAATTGAAATAATTTTCCACGTATTTTTCTACGTATTATTTTAATTATTTTGTTCGTATTATTTTAATTATCTATATATTATTATTTTAATGCATTTAAGCAGTATAGTTGATTGGTATATTTTTTATTTTATTTATTTATATTTTTAATTGCACTGAGACACGAACCCTTAAATGTCACAGTTATTATTCAAAGTATAAGTGCACTTAGGCCACTTCCTATACATATAGACGACTCGATACGTTTGCTTCGGCTATATTTTGTATTTTATCAACGTCGAGATATCTTGAAAAATATCGTGTAAAAAGAGAAAACAGTCGAAGTCTTCGAGTAGAAGACGATCGTCTTCTCGGCGCCGTTCCGTCGTCTCCGCGGTACCGCGTCTCCGGACGTAGTTGGCACAGTTTCCGTTGGAAAATCGTCCGCGCCCGCCCCTGTTACAAAGTGCTCTTTAATTGACGTAGTAGTCGGACCATGCAGCTTTTCAGAGAAGTTCGAAAGGTGTACAAAGCGACGCGTCGCGAGATACGTTCACTTAATTATCGTACTTAGCGCCGGGAACGTGTACTGTGCTAAGTGACCTTAAATGTATTTACTCTACTCTCCCCCACCACCCTTCCTCTCTCTCTCTCTCTCTCACTCTTCACCCCCGAATTGAACCTCTTAAACTATGTAACAGACGGCCGAAATCATTTCAACCCTTTGAACTACGATTTATTTTACAGTTATGGGTTATAGGTTATGTCAAGGGTTAAGTTGATAGTAATATTGTTTAATTTTTATTAATTTTTCTGGAAGGAAGATAGAATTTTTATTTATTGGTTTTTTACGTATTTATTTATTTTTTTTAGTGTTTTTTTTGCTATAGTTAGTGTCTATGAACAAATAGTAACATACAGCAAAATAAACGTATCGATATCTAGTCATATATAGTAAAATAAATAAAATAGACTTTATTTTCAACCGACGCGTTGAATTTCGTTATATTTGCTATAGTTAGTGTATATTAACCAATAGTAACGTACAGCGAAATAAGCAGATAATCGATAGTTAGTCGTATAAAATAAATAAATAAAATTAGATTTTATTTTGAACGCTGAATTTCGCTATATTTGCTATAGTTAGTGTTTATGAACCAATAGTAACATACACCGAAATAAGCTAATAATCGATATCCCCCATCGGTCATTAAAAGAAAAGGATTCCGATATTCCGTATTCGACATAACCTGACTAAATAATTTCGCCTCTTTTTAAATACGAAATATAATATTCATTCGGGCGATGGAGGGTGGCTCGCGTTTCACCTTTCGAATTTCCGGCTGAAAGCGGAATATTTTCGCTCGAATATTTCAATACACGGGCAGCCGCGCACAGCCAGCCAGCCAGCGAGCCGCGCCGCGCCTCTGCGAGGAGGACACGTACACATTTTTCTTTCATTAAACAAGTCCCCGTGTCACAGTCGGGGCTGAATGTTATAATTATTTTTTCATTAAAGTACCGGGCGACGCGTCGCTGCTCCGGTTTTCTACCTCATCGTGAGAGGGAATATAGCGATTCCAATATGGCCGACCTGGGAAATGCTCTCAGCAAATTCTTTCTAATTTTAGAGCAAATTTCTCACTGATTTTTTATTGTGAAATAATAATTTTTATTGTTTTGATTTATTACCTTTTCTATTATTTCTTTATTAAGTTTCGTTGACTAATGGTAAATCGTTGGTCAATGTTTAAAAAATGAAAAGTCAAAATTATATCTACCAATAAATCATTAATTAATATTTAAAAAACTGCGATCTGCAATAATGTCAAAAATTACTCGCATTTGTGGCAATAAAAATTGTTTAGTTCTTCGTTGCTGTTCTCGGGAGTCTTTATCAATTAGTATTCCCTCCCTCTTCCTTTCTTTCCTTCTCTTTAAAGAAAAAGAGCACAGCGCCGCGCCATCTGTTTCCTCGCGAATCTTGTCGTTGCTGCTCGGCGACGAGTACTTTAATTATCCCGGCCTTTTGTATTCGCGTGCGGAGTTTAAAAGCGCGGACTCCTGAACAGCTTCAATTATATCGAAAAAAAAGAGGGAGAGGGCAGGCCGCGCCACTCGCCGCGAAACGCGGACCGAGACGACACTTTCCGTCGGTGGCCGATCCCTTCTCATTTCGAGCTCCCTTCAGCGACAATTCGCGGCGAGGGCCATCGTCCGCTTTGTCGACGAATTCGACCGGACACTTTGCTTGTCCTATCGAAGTGTATCGACTATAATCTTTGGTATAATAATAGAGATTCGATCTTTATAATGGTCGGCAGAGACTATTAATAATTATTAACAATTATTAATCATTAATAACTAATAATTAATCACATTAATTTAAGGGTATTTTGTTCTTTTTTTTATTAATATTTTTTACTTTGATTTTGTAGGTCATTTCTTGATTAGGTCATTTTAGAGCTCAATGTTTTTTTATTATTATTTGTCATTTTTTTAACTAATGAATATTTCTTCTGGTATATAGATGATAAATAGTTAGATAAATTAATGTGAATAGGTATGTCAATATGTAAGGGTATTAATAAATGAATGTTTAAATGAATAGATATGTAAATATGGGAATATGCAAATAAATAAATATAAAAATACATAAATCTATAAATATATAAATAAAAATATATAAATAAATCATCTCAGCTATCCTTTCGAGTACTCTATAAAATATTCTGCACTTACAAACCAACATTGATTAATGTTTTGAGGATTATTATTATTTTAGGACACACGCTCGAAGGATTCTCCGTCAGGATTTTATTACATAATTATATAAATAATATACGATATTGCAGAATACGATATTACAGAATATAAGAGATTGCAAAATACAATATTGCAAAAAAGAATTACAGAAGAAGCGAGTGCATCATTCTATGCAATCAATTACCATATCATAATTCCCAATATCTTCTGAGAATATTTCAATACAATTTCCGATCTCTCTCGATATCGGCGCATTAACGAACAAAGGACTTTCGCAATTTTCGCGTGCGCGCGTATCCGAGACAATCGGATTAATCGGCGCAAAAATCTCGTACCGCCGCGCGTTGTCTTTTTCATTCGGCGATGACTGTGCAATCAGCGAATTAAAATATCGCTTCGCGAGAATCGCATATCACATATATTATAACATAACCTTTGTATTATTAATTATAATATTGTCAATCAATTTTCGCGAGCAAAGCGTTGCAACCCTTATTTTAACAAAACGCTATTTTTGATCGCGGCGTAGTGATCGCACCTAAGTACACGCTATATTCGAAGATAATAAATACAAGGGTCGACGATCGGAAAGCTCAACGGAGGATGAGAACGAAGAAAATACCGTCGCGGCGACGGCACGCGGCATTGTTCGGTTACCAGTCACGTTCGACAGGTTTTCGCCTCGGTTCACGCCTAAGAACACTCGACGCTCGTTTTCACGTGCACCACCCTCTCTTCCCCCCACCACTTCCTGCCTTTGTATCACACACCGTGGCATTCGTATTTCGCACGCGCCCCGAACACATCCCTTCCCCCACCATCCCGCCGTACGAAAACGTAGCGCGAGCTCGTTAACGCGATCGTAAACGCCGACGGCATACTCGCCGGTTTTTCGAATTTCTTGATCCTACGCCGCTGGTATCCGGGAATCAATTGCTCGGCCAATCGGAACGTTTTGTTCGTACAAACTCGGGGCGGTCCCGGTTTATTTATGGTGGTCATGGTGTGACCACGCGAGGGGCATTTCGAATGATGCCGTTTTGCTCGCGATTTTTATTTAATGTTTATTAGCTCCGCGGTAGTTATTTTTATTTAAATTGTTAAATGGAATTTTATTGGAATCGTTTTAATGGTGATTTAATGATGTTTATTTGTCGGCGGGTTTTTGTTTATGGTGAGAGAATAATGATGCATTGAGCAGGGGTGTGTTTTTAGGTAATTAATATTATTTTCTGTTTTATTGTTTATGGAATAATAAACGCGAGGGAGTGATAAATAAGTAAATACAGATTTTCGTTGTTTAATAATGTCATTAATTAAGTTTTGTTATTTGGTAGGGTGTAGTTATTTGTTAATGTGTTAGCGTTTCAGGCTGCGCGTGATATAATTATCAAACTTAATTAAATTAAACTTATTTTATTATATTATTATATTATTATTTCAAAAACTTAGTCTTTTAATTAGAGATTATTTATTGTAAAAGGCTTTGTTAGTACTCACAAGATCTATAATATAATAAAGTATATTTCGAGAATTTATTTAACGCTTTGAATTGTAAGAGGTTATGTGACGTGTCTGACTAATATCGACTATTCTACTTGAAACAGTGTTTCATACTTCAGTTTCGACATTTTTCAATGATTTTTAAAAAATTTTTATAAACACTGTATAAATTTGTATCTCGTTACATTATAGCAATATTAATAGACCGTTGATAATGTTTCATTAATATTAATGTCATCTAACCAGGAATAATCGATAGATTAATTCGCGCGTGCTCGATGAATTACAAATCGCGGACTTTATCGTAAACGAAGATCGCCGCGATAATAATTTAATTAACATTTCGATTGTGCTTGGTCGCGAACAATCGTCTTGATTTATTTTATATTAAAATTATGTTATAGTATCGTCTCTTATTTATATCAATTATTCTCATCCATGAAAACAAATATAAATATAAATTATATATCTAAATTGTTCCAACCCACTTATTCAAATAATTCATTATTCCTTTAAACAAATAATTCGAGAACCTCTTCGTTCGAATTCCACATTTAAAATAATCATTCCCCTCTCATCAATAAAATCATCCTCGCTGAAGTCGACATTGTCGAATCAAAATATTCTCTGGTCGCGACTAACGAGATTAGAAAGACTCGCCTCCGCAAAAAATTCGGTGTCGCCACGACGTTTTTCCGCGAGAAAGTCTCTTGCGAATACAGAGCAGAACGAGAATAAATGCAGCTCGAACGAGGACGAATCCAGGCTTATAAACCCAGTGACAAACGACGCATTCTTCCTTGCTACGCCGACTTATTTATACCTATCCTCTTTCTTGAGAACTTCGCGAAAAATGATACGCCCGTCGCTTCTACTAATCCCACCTCTTTCTCTCTGTCCACCTCCCTTTGGATTTTCCGTTATTCTCCCTTTCACCCTCCGCCTCATCTTGTACCTCTTTCCATATTTTCTCTCTTTATATACAATTCTCTTTATATATTCCCTTCCTCTATCTTCTCTATATATTCTCCATCTCCCTTTCTCTCTTCTCTATATATTCTCCATCTCCCTTTCTCTCTTCTCTATATATTCTCCATCTCCCTTTCTCTCTTCTCTCTATATATTCTCTCCCTCTCTCCCTCTCTCTCTCTCTCTCTCTTGAGTGTATGTCTCTCTCTCTCTCCCTCGGTTTCTGTCATTCTCTCTCTCAATCAGTTTTTATCACTCTTAATGTCTCTCTCCCTCTCTCCCTCTCTCTCTCTCTCTCATTCTCTTTCTCAATCACTTTATCACTCTCGATGCCTCTCTCTCTCTCCCCCCTCTCTCCCTCTCTCTCTCTCTTTCTCTCCTGCCTATGTATTCTCTCTCTCTCTTTTCTGCCCATATATTATGTCTCACTTTCTCTTCTCTCTGTCTTCTCTCTATATTCTCTCTCTCTCTCTCTCTCTCTCTCTCTCTTCGAATTGCGTAAATATTCGTTTCCTTTGTATTAGATTGTTCTGCACAATATATACACTCACATATGCGCTGTTGTTTCGTTCGTTTCGCTTCGTATTGTTATATTTGTGTGGAGCAATATGATGTCGCTGTGATGTACGAACACGTTTTGCGAGAAAACACAAGATCGCATATACCTCTGCCTACATATACCTACACACGCACACAAAGGTTTACCTAACCGCCGCCGAGGACGAACACAATTTTTACCGTTTCGAGACGTTCTTTCTCTGATAATCGCATTTATCCGGAATTATACAATACAGCGTTAATTAGAGCATCGTCGTCGAGGCATTGCAACAATTATTTATTGCTTTATTGCAACAATTATCTATTGCCAATATCTCATATAAACAATTATTTATTGCTTTATAAGAGATATTGGTTAACAATTGGGAGCACTGTTAAAATTGGAAGAAATGTTAAATGAACTTTTACAGTTATTGTTGAAAGTATTTGGAAATTTGTTTCATTTGGAAATTAATTTTCATTTTTATGTAATGAGTGTTTAACCCTTTACTTACTTTGAAAGGAGATTTTATTTCAGGAAACGTAAACAATTAAATAAAATAAAGAATTTGTTCATGGTCTAAATCCTGACTATAGTTGATGACTTACAAATATTGAAAATTGATAAAAGTTTACAATTTATAAATATTGAAAATTCACAAAAATTGACGATATACAGATATTGAAAATTGACAAAAGTTAACGACTTATAAATATTGAAAATTCACAAAAATTGACGATTTACAAATATTGAAAATTGACAAAAATTAACGACATATAAACATTGAAAATTGATAAAAATTGGCGATTCACATATATCAAAAATTGACAAAAATTGCCAATTCCTAACCTAAAATTACCTCAAAGGCTTCGCCAAATGGAGTTCGCAGCCCTTTCAAAATGGCCGTCGCCGAACATTAAACCTCCAATCGACTTCTATCGCTGCTTCAGCAACGATCACGTGTCTTCTTCCGGCGCCGATAATCCGATTATACCGTTTTGAACAGTGTGTAATTAGAGTGCTCGCCGTGAGATGCAAAACACAAAGAGAACGCCTGACGGACGGACGTCCATCAGCGTCGACTTTTCATTAAATGTAAATGGCGCTAATGAAACGCGAAACGTGGGGCCTTTCGCTAGACTTCGTCATTTCCTTCGTTATCCCGATGAACAACGACGCGGCGCGGCCTCGTCGCGTAACCATCCCTCTCTCTGGCCACCTGTTAGGTGGCGACGCAACAGCCGCGTACGTGAGGGGTTTCAAGTTTTCAGGCACTCCCTCTCCCTCTCTCTCTCTCTAATCGGCTGATCAAATGCGGTCCGACGTGTCACGCATGGAAATGCCGCGGATACGAGGCCGCGAGCAGGAATTTGTCGCGCGAGTCGTCGGGGACGACGCGCGGAATTTGTCACGGTTCGAGCACTGCTTGCGGGGAGCGAATTTTCGGGGAGCAACTGTGCTACTCCATTTATTGTTAGTTTTAATGGTGTGCAATAATGTTGATAATAATGCAAAGCAACGATTCTTTTTTGTAATTTAATGGGTACAGTCGATGTTAATATTTAAGGATTTTATTCAGTTTTATTTATTTTTTTTAATCAGCGCTAAAAATTGCTGTAATATTTTTTTTAAATATTCAAATTGTTAATTTGTCACTTTATATTTTTTTTTATTGCAACGACGATTTTTTTTATTGTAATCAAATGAATAGAGTCAAATATTAATATTTCAGTGTTTCATTTAGATATTTTTTATTATTGTTCATGGCACTGAAAATTGCTATAGTATCATTCCTTTTAAATTGCTCACATTGTTAATTTTTTACTTTATGTTATCAAGCGATATATAAACGGATTGGAAATTGTAAAAATATAACAATGCCGTTAATAGTGCAGAGCGAATAATTTTTTATTATATAATAATTATATAAAAAAAAAAATCGGCGATCATGTTTAAACATTCTTTTTAGATTTTTTTACTTTCTCTCTCGTTCTCTCTCTCTCTCTTTCTTACTCCCTCATTCTCTTACTCTCTCTCTCTCTCTCTCTCTCTCTCTCTCTGTCTCTCTCCCTCTCTCGCGCTCTCTGAGCAGCCTGAGAAAGATTGCCGGACAATTAAAAGAGACCGGGCCGGGGTCGCAATAGCAGAAACTCGTAAAGTAGATTATACGATGCCACCTAAAATTTATTACCGGGCCGTTCACGGGGTAACATTGAAGTTAGTATTAATTGCTCTCGCGCGCGCGCTGAATGAAATTTAATTACACTTGAAACTCTGGAGACGCGCGCCCGCGCGAGAGCGGCGATTCACCGGCAACAAAATACTGCGGCGCAAAAAGGGGGTAACGATAATATTTTCCCGTCTATCGCGATGGGCAAACGCGCGCGTCGCTCCTCCTCTATTCGCCGCTCGTAACAATTTACGAACTAACGTTTTGCTAACAGTTTATTTTTGCTAACATTGTCGACCGAGTTACGAGTATTGGGGGTTTATTGATATTTATGAATATTTGTGGTTTAGGCAGATTGGTGATTTATGGACGTTGACGATTTAGGGACATGGACGAATTGAGTATATTGATGATGTACGTAGACTGATGATTTATGGACTTTGATGATTTATAGGCATTGATGACTTAAGGATATTTATGATTTATCATATTGATAACTTATGGATATTGATGATTTGTGGACGTCGACATAACCTAGACATTGATGATTTAAGGACATTGACGATTTCAGTATATTGATGATTTATGGACATTAACATCACCTAGACATTGACGATTTAAGGATATTGATGATTTATAGACATTGATGATTTATGCAGATTAACATAACCTAAACATTGATGACTTGAGGATATTGACATAACCTAAACATTGATGACTTAAGGATATTGACGATTTAAAGATATTGACCATTTTAGTATTGTATATTGATGATTTATGGACAACGTAACAGCTTCGAGAAAAGCGGGCTTAAAAAAAGAAAAAAGAAAGATTGAATTTTTCGCGTTGCCTCACCGTGCCTCACTATGCCTCGCCGTGCTCGCCCCATTTCCCGGTTGCCATAACGAGGAAAGAAAAGACGGCGTTGCGTCTCGTCGGTTCGGTTCCTGGCCGACCAAGAGCCGCCTAGAAATAATCGATGCGACATTCGCGTCTCTCATCTTCGTTAATTATAATTACGTTGCCTGGGCAAGGTATATAGTAGATGCTGGAGAACCAAGAGGGGTGGGGCGGGGAGGGGGGAGGCCGCCTTCCGGAATTACTGTTCTTTTGTGTCCACGCGCAATCTCTCCTGCTCTTTGAGCACGGAAAGAGGGGGGAAAAAGATTACTTCCGAACGGTGTTCGGCATTATTCGGATTGTTTCGTATAAATATTTTATCGCCGGCTATTAGCCGAACAGAGGAGATTTTGCACTTTTTTTTTGGTCGGAGATTTTGTTCTGTTGATTCGTCGCTCGTTGTAAAGGTATTCGGGTCGGTTATTAAGAAAATTTGTTGTAAATTGTTATATTTAGATGTTCAGTGGATTAATGAAAGAATTTGTTGTATAATGTTCTATTTAGTTTTTTTAGTTATACTTTAGTTAGTAACTTTAGTTATTACAAAAATATAATGAACGACATAAAGAATGATAAGTGAATTGCGATGATACTAATCGCAAACATTGTGGAATTTTCTGACAAATTCCTGTTATAAATTATGGTAATTCCCACGGCGAAACGCCTTCGTTAGATCGCCGCGCGTTAAGATAACCTTAAAATTCCGACCTTCGTTACCTTCTGTTTGAGCGATTCGCATTTTCAAGCACGAAATTGCCGGGAAAAAGGGTCGAAAGCTCCAAGAAAGTAGAATAACGATGCTTATGCTACCGGATTACAGTAACAACCATAATTGTTGCATTGCCTCTTATCGACGGAGGAAGAAAGTAATAATTTACAAAGAAAGAAAATAATAATTTACAATAATTAATACTAGTAAGTAATAACCGAAAAATGGTAACAACTAAAAAAAGGAAGAAAGTAATAATTTGCAATAATTAATTCGAGTGCTGGATAAATGCAGATTATTCGAAAGATCGTCCAATTATATGGTACAACACTTTTATCAGAGGCGTCTATTAAAGCTCCTTTTTGATTCACCGACACGTTCGCCGCGTGTGCTGATAGGCAAAATACATATAGTGCCGTTTTAGCATTCGTGTATGAGAGACACACGCCTACATTCCATCGGATTTGCGGCGACGTTCGATGTGCGAGAGAATCTCATTGATTTCATTAATTTGATTCGTTCCGAAGCCGCTCGCATCACACACAAAATAGCTCTGAGGATCTTTTGCTCAATTGCATGACGTCATGCTGTACTGGTACTTTCTATACCGATGCTAATTACACTCTGACTCTCTTGTTATTATTACTATTATTTTTACCGATATTAACCACTGCTACTATTGTTCATTTTTATTATTATTATTACCATTACTATTATTTTTGTTACGTTATTGTTACCATTATGACTATTTTAACTATTCTTACCATTATTATTATGTTTACTGTTATTAATAACTGCTAACATTGTTATTATTGTTACCATTATTGTCAATGTTCTTATTTACCAATATTATTGTTATAATTGCTATCATTATCGTTTCAATTTCATACTAAAATATCTCTGTTACAATTTTCAATAGTATTACGATTATCACCACCATTGTCATCGTTATTATTATTATTATTATATTATTGTTATTATTATCATTATTGTACGTATTATTATATGAACTCGAGACATACACATCGCTTAGCGTATCGAAGAGGGGACACCAAAAAGATAACGTAATACTTTGTTAACAACTTGTTGATGTTTAAACACAAAACGTTCATAATTATTCCATGTAAACGAAGGTTTATGGTTTGATGGATTTTTGTGTATCTGGACGAGCTTTCCCTCTCTCTCTCTTCTTTCTCTTTCTCTTCTCTCTCTTTCTCTCTTTCTCTCTTTCTCTTTCCTAAGCCGTCTTTTTCTCTTTTAGTTCATCTCGATCTGCTGTTGCACAATGATTACCACCGAATATCGGATCTTATACATATACTATACATATACAATACATATGAACACGTCTGTATATCGTCTGAACGTTATTCTCTCTGTATTTTACGGCGTCTGCCTTACTTTTCCTTTGACGATTCTATTCGGCTTTCTAACTTTGTCCGCCCTTTGACCTGTGTCTCCTCGCTGCTCTCTCTCCCTCTCCCTCCCTCTCTCTCTCTCTTTTCTATCTCTTTTTTCTTGCTTTTCTTTCGTTATTCTGTCGCTAGTCTCTCTCTTTTCTCTCTCTTTTCTCTCGCTATTCTGTCGCTATATTCTCGCTATTCTCTCTCTCTCTATTCTCTCGCTGCTGAACATCCAATTATTCTTCTCCCAAATCACGCGGTCTTCTTTCATTCACCAACCCGTTCTCCAACCCTCGTGCGTTTCTGTCGATCTATTATAATTTACTCTTTCTCTCTCTGATTCTCTCTCTCTCTCGCTCTCCCTCTCTCTCTCCCTCTTCTTCACTCTCTCTATCCTCTCTGATTCTATCGCCCTCTATTTCTCTCCATTTCTGTCCAATCTGCCTTTATCGCTCTCAATCTCTGTCTCGTTCTGTCGCCCTCTCTCCCTCTCTCTCTCTATCTCTTTTTGCCGCTCTCCATGACTCTCTATCTCGTTCTGGCTCTCGCTCTCTCTGTCTCTCTACCTGTTTCTAGCTAATTATCTGTTCTGATTTTGCGTTTCGTCTATGCAAGCTGCTGGCTAATTGGGTTTTCTGAAAGTGCCTGTAATACTCGGACATTGCCTGTAACACTATATGCTTTCCACATCTACGTTAAGTACTTATATTACACGTGTAATGTCTGTTGATTGATGTTGGTATGTTTCGTACGAACGATATCATAGTACACTATAATACGATATATTTATATATGTGTATACGTAAATATATATATTTATATTTATATACTTATATTTATATTTATATTCATATACATATATTTATATTTATATGTATACATATATGCGACATATATGTATGAATAATATATGCAATTATATATTTTAAAGCGAACAGTGGCGCCGGCAATCGTTCGAACAACCTTAAACGACCCAAATTAACTTAACTAATAAATTAATGACAGTACCTTCCATATTCAATTTTTTTATGAAAAGTCAATTGTTAACTAAACGTTCCTGCAACCTTGGAAAATGGCTGAACTATAGAAATCCCATTAACTTTCCTGGAATTGTTGATTTTTCGGCGATTCGTTTCTATATAAAAATTATTTTAAAAGCAAAGAGTTTTTGTCAATATTTTGTAATTTTGCAATTAGGTATTTAAAACAGTTATAAGACAGTTTTATCGTTTGAATGATTGCGGACGACACCGTGAAATATATAATTATATATATATGTTAATATACAGCAGCTAATTGATACTGGTTGGATAAAATTTATACGTTAAGGTATATATATATATATTTATACGTCGGTTTAAAAATATCAATAAATATATTTATATAGATATAGATATTTTTAATATGTATATGTAAAGATGTAGATATGGATATCTTTAATATCTACATCTATATATAAAATATCTATACACGTATATATATACGTTAACATTTCTGCAAATTCAAGGATATCGAAAAATTCGACGTCCCCGCCGCGTAACCGCCATCATTTACGGTAACCGCGCTACCCAATAACCTCTGGATATACGCACACATATCCCAACGCACTTTGATTTTCCTCTAAAAATCAAGGTCTTCTAATAAATAAAAAAACGCCACTGCCCTGAATCGATCGCTAGATAGAGCAGCCGATGGATCGTTTATTAATCGCATGCAGGCAAAGTGGCCGCAACAATAGCCGGCTGAAATATTGAGCGAGCGGTTAGATCGCGCGAAAGACTGCCCGCGCCGATCATTTTCCTGCCCGCGGATGCATTAATGAACAGCGCCGGTGCGCGATATATGCTTTTTTTTCTTTTTTTAATTCCCTCTCTCTAATGGAGCCACGCGGCAACCGCGAAACATTTTAATGATCGCCGGGGAGGAATAGCGTCGTTTCGGGAGCCGTAATACCTGACCGAATGCTCTTTGTGTACGCGACTCGTCCGAACGTAAAAATCGCGGCTCCCCTTTGGCTACGCCACTGTGTATGGCCTTGTTTTAATGGCCGCGGAACGCTGGACGGTTTGGTGGAGAGCGGTGAATGCTGAGAAGTCAGCTGCGCGAGGAGTGGGGCGACGCGTGCGCGGAAAGTCGCGAACAGTGGCGTAAAACTTGTATTAGGAGAATATTGTATCGCGTTATGTTGTATGGTTAATTAGGTATGATGGCGGACGATATTATAGTCAAATGGGTTTAGTAATAAAATAGAAGGGGGAGAGGTATTTTTAATGTTTTTGCGAAGTCTTAAGTAAGTTAATTAAGTTAAAATAATAATATTTTCTGGAGCAGATAATGTGCAATAAATTCGATTTAATAATTCCGAAATTTCATTTAATAATTCAGAGATTTACTAATAACAATTCTGAAATTTACTAATAATAGTCCTGAACTTAAATTTAATAATTCTGAAATTCAATACTAACAAACTTGAACAATAATAAATTTAGCAATCAACAATTCTAATCGACCCTGAATTCTATCACCGCCATCTTGTAGAGATGCTACGCCACTGTGCGCAACTTTCGCGCATGCACCGCTTTCGCTCTTACTTCTGACGTAACATAAACTTCCTTTAAAATCATAATCTTTCTTTAAATTTATCTATTCTATCTTCTGCGACACGGCCAAGATGGATCCTAGTAGATGATTGATTATTCCGAAGTATAGTTCAGGTTCTAGAAACAGGCGTCGGGGAGAAACGGCCGAGAGAAGTTTCGAGTTTACGGCGGCGGCGGCCGCTAGGGTAATAATTACGAGGACCGGCCGCAATTACGCAGCCGCTTTAATTCAAGCTTTATAGATCGCATCTGTCTTTCGCCGTCACGACGGCGACATTTAGCGCGATACGCCGCGACGCCTCCCCCGAATTACCGGCGCAGGTAAATGAAATCGGCCGGGGCTCTACCTTTTCTGACTTCCCTCGTTTCTGGCCATTTCCCCCTCTCCCTCTCCCTACCACACTATCTTCCTTTCTGTTTTTCCTGACTCTCTACTTAATTTCTGTTTTTCGTGACTCTCTTAATTTCTGTTTCATTATTTTGTTTTCTCTCTCTCTCTCTCTCTCTCTCCGTTTTTTTATATTTTTTTCTGTCTCTCCCTCTCTCACTTTTCCTCTCTCTCCATTTCTCTATTTTTTCTCTCGCTCCCTCATTTTTCTCTCTTTTTCTCCCTCCCTCTATTTCTTCTTTCTCTCTCTCTTTCTTTTTATTCTCTCTCCTTTTCTTTTTTTTAAATTTCTGTCTCAGTCTCTCTCTTCTCTCTCTTTCTCTCCCTCCCTCCTTGCAGCATCTTATCTTCTTGCTACAGTGTCTTGATCACTCTTAATTTCTGTGTTTCTTCCCGGTTCATCCCCCCCTCCCCCCCCTTCCCCCATCATTTGTTCCACCGAGGCAACCGGAAGAACATTCTTAACTCGAAGACTTTTATCTCGCCGAAGAGCCGCCACCCCCCCCCCCCTCGCCCGTTGTTTGCCCGGGATGTGCTGTAACTGATAACGCGACCAAATAGAGAGCCATTTTTAAAACGAAAACGCGAGAAAGAGTCTCTCTCTGCCTGCGGTAAGCTCTCTCTTTGTACACAACGGGGGGGGGGGCGGCGGCGGCTTTCTTTCGAGAAAATTGGTTGGAACCGCACTCCCGGCTACGCGGGGGATGATATATGTATATGTACACGTTGATACATGTATATTATATAGTGTATATAGGGTTCCCGGGGTTTCCAAAAATTTTTCTCGGAACGCAGGCTTCCACGTTCTTTATCGAATCTCGAGGATCAATTTCAAGCAGGTCTCTTTGCCACGTATTGTTTATGCCCTGCGTAAAAGTATTTTTACACAAAAATATTTATCACAATGAATTTTTACACAAGAATATTTTTTACAATGAATTTTTATACAGAAATAGTTTTTAGAATGTATTTTTACACAAAGAACAGGTGAACAATTTTTTGTAGGTAGTGTATTAGTGCTTATTATATACAGGATGTCGAAGAACAAAAAAAATTAACAATCTCAGGGGAGGTTTAGAAAAATTCCTTTTATCTTTCATTTTTCTCTGTCACAAATTGTTCGAAATAAATTGTGACATTTTTATTAGAAAATTGTAAGATTGGAGAAATTTGTGAGATTGCAGAAAGAATTATTTATCCTGTACAAAAATATTTTTCCAAAAGAAAAATACATTTAAAAAGACTGAAAACATTAGAAAAGACTTAGAAGTCAACAGAAGTCGTTCACATAGTTGCAATAAAATAACTCTGAATTAACACAAACTTTTCTTTAATTTAACAAATTTTCTCAATAAAATATGCAACAAGTTAACAACAACAACAGGCCCAGATTTCTTCGCGGACAAGAAAAAATGCAAGTTACGCCATTATGAATTCTAATCCGATCCAATAATACGCCGGGATAATTTCGATTCGCTGGCGACGAGAGCAAAAGAGCGAGAGAGAGAGAGAGACGTCTCTTTGAGTCTCATGTCGATTTAATTTGAAACCGATATATACCATTACCCCGGGAGAGTCTCTTTGTGATCGGCGCGCTGCATATTTCACGGATCCTGCAAATTTCCTTCATCGATAATTCCCGGCTCGTATCGCGCTCTCTCCCTAATAACAACCCGCTGTCACGGAAACCTCCCTAACAGCTACCCTCTTTTAATTCCCGCAATTCAGTCTTCTCCCGGGGCTTTCTGTCTTTGAAATGCTCGCTGTCGTCTTTCCAATCAGTCGATTTTCTCCCCCCCCCCCCCCCCCCCCCCCTCACCAGTCTCCCTTAGCACTCTCTTTTTTTCTCTTGAACTCGAAATTGATGTCTTTCGACCTCGATCGCTGTCTCTCTTTTTCTCTCTATGTCTCTCTCGATTGTGGGCGCTGTCTCTCTATGTCTCTCTCTCTCTCTCTCTCCCTCTCTTTTTTTCTCTCTCGCCCTCGAAATTGATATCTTTCGATCTCGATCGATGTCTCTCTTTCTTTTTTGTGTGTGTGTCTCTCTCTCTCTCTCTCTCTTTGTCTCTCTCGATCTCGACCGCTGCCTCTCTATGTCTCTCTGACTCTCTCGCTCTCTCTCTCTCTCTTTCTCTCTTCGCACCGTCTCCCGCGCTTTTTACGTTCATTCGATCGCCGGGAACGTTTCATTTCTGCGTCTCTCCTTCGAGGCTGCCCTGAAAACCACTTCCATCGTTTTCCCGCTTAATCCTCTCTTCCCTTCTCTTTTGCCGCGACCCTTCATTTCCACCACCCAGGCCTCCAGCCCGCGCGCGATCTATATATATACTTCAGTCATTTTCTCCAGTCCGCGGCGGCACCACAACCGGGCGGCCGCTCTTTCAAAGTATCCTTGTTGCCCCGGCCCGCCCGCCACCGAGTTTCTTCCCTGTTTTCCTAAGGGCGCGTTTACACTGCCGCCGCCGCCGCGCCGCTGCAGAAACACACTCGAAAGACAATGGAACGCGGACGATTTTAACGGGGACGCGGCTTATCCCGCGAGTCCTGGAGTACTATGCGTTGTAGGAGAACAAGGCGACGGATTATCTGTGTGGATAAATAAATATTAATTGACCGTAACTTTTCTTAAGAGGACCAGAATTTTTGAAATTTTTATGGCGTGATTTTGTAGGCGTTGAGGAGGGGATGTTTATGGTTTAGATTTCAAGGCGCGGAAATTGTTGGTTAAAAAGTTATATGCATTCAAAGTTGACGAATTTTTGGCGGTTTTGACGAATATTCGACGGATAAAAAATTCGAAAAATTCAAAAAATCTATAATTATTAAATTTTGCATATTCCATTTTACAGAACTAATTAATAAAAATCAGTTGTATCTCTTGCACTATAGTAAACATAAATAATAAAAATTGCATGATGGAATAGTAGCGTTAATTAAAAATTCAAAAAATCAATAACCAATAAATTTTCAATTTTACCAAAGCAATTTTCACTTGCAACAAATTGCTTGCACCAAAGCTCACCTAAATCCTCGACCACTTTTTATTATAAATTATCCACTGTAATAAATCCACTTAAATGTTAACAATCGACGCGATTATCCAACGACCTGTAAAAGCGAAGCGCCGAATATTCGTCGTCCGCTAGCCACAGCAGTGTAAACGCGCCTTTACATCACCGTGGAGGCTGTCGCGCCACCCCCTGCCTCCTTAACTCCGTTACCCGATGCTCTTCCCTATTTACGCGCCATTTCTCTTTATCTCGACCACCCACTCTATCCAGTGATAGCCGTTCCGGCCTCTATCACCGCCACACCGCCAACCCCACCACTCACACTACTTCGCGGCGATACCACGCATCCATGATAACCCGCGGCGATATAGGAGGGGGAGGGGGAGCTGATAAGGCGTCGTTCGCGAAGATCGTTTCTCTGATAGGATTAACAGTTTCGCGACTGTCGAAGCTGCTACGGCCACGGTGTTCATCGTTATTAGAATTCGTTCGCAAACAGGTCTAGCCACGGAAAACAGACTGCTAAGAGACGCGGTTCAGTTTGAGGTTATATCGAGGAGCGGACATTCTGGAGCGCCATTTTGTCGCGTTGAGAAATAGCTTAAAATTGGGAATACTTTAATGCGGAATTGTTTGATCAAAAAATTAGATTTTCTGAGAGAATATAAAGAATAAAAAATATAATTCAGTATATTTAAGTCAATTATGTATTTAATTAACAATTTGGTTTTAAATATTTCCAACATCTCTCAGTCAAACAATTCTTAAATATGTATATTAAAATTAGATATCTCGAATAAACACTAGTTTCCCATATTTTCTAATCACGTGACAAAACACCTCGTCGGGTCGTACAGTCAACAGGTGAGAAGCGATCATCCGCCATTTTAATTCGAACCGCGACGATATAACTTTGCTCGAGCGACGAGAAAAGTCCCCGTTGCGAGTCGATGGCAGAATAAAAGTTAATTCTCCGGTTAACAGAGGTTAAGGCAACGACGATTCCGTTCCGACTGAACGGCTAAAGAAGTGAGAGGGAGAGAGAGAGAGAGAGAGAAAGCGCCGTCTTAAAGAAGTAATGACTAACGAGACTGCCCGCGTTTAAAACGCGCCACCGTTTCTAACGTAGAAGTCGTCGCGGTGTCCTATCGCGTCCTAAACTTTATTTGAAAGATATATACTCCGCGGCCTGTTTTACGGCGTTTCCTTAATTGGTTCACCGGGCTCGATGTGTTTTCAGGGGACTCCGGGTTAATGGTTCCGACCATACTATAGCGTTCCGGGGTGGTTCAGAAAAACGATATTAGTTTGGCGGTTCGTACTGTCTGCGAATTTTTACCAGGCGACAGGTGGACAATTTTTTGCAGGTAGTGTACCGATGATTGTTATATACAGGGTGTCGAGGAAAAAAATATTAACAATGTTAGGGGAGGTTTGGAAAAATTATTTTTATATTTTATTTCGAGGTACAAATTTTTCGAAATTAATTGCGATATTTTTGTCAAGGTTAGGAAAATTACTGCAAATTATAGTTTTAACATTGCTAAATTAAGTTAACATTTTTTAAAATTTGCTACACAAACATTTAGTAATTATAATTACATACATTCAGTACACAATTAAATACATTTAACATGCAATTAAACAGTCGACATAACCTGACATAACCTGTACCCGTCGCCAAAAATTCGCAGACTCCCTAATCGCTCCCTCAAAAATCGTGCGGATTCAAAATGGCGGACACTGGAGGCCGCGACAGCTAAACAACCTCCATGCAAGCGTAAATCGCCGGGGATGAATGCGCGGAATCGCGTGGACGCAGCTCGCCAAAAGAATTAACCGGCCGGAGACAAACAATTACTTCGAACGCGACCCTCCATTGTTCTCGACGTTCGCGCCGACCCCGATATATATTCTGATTCGGCGTCGACCGACCCTTCCACCATCAATCAGCCGTAAATCCTTGACGATGCAAGTCCAACGTGTTCGACCGCCAACGCGAAAAGCGACGGGGAAAGGAGAACAAAGTGGAAACAAGCGAGCGCAGTTTACAGCGCGACGCAGCGGAAACGCGAGCGGCGCGGAAACCGCGTGGAAACTTCCGCGTTGCTATCACGTGTGTCGCGAGCAATTTTCGAGCGTTTCGCGGCATCTACTGGGAAAATAGTAGTCAGGAGGGACCATAGATTGATTTCCAATTGATTTTTTTCTTCAGAATACAAAGTGTTCTAAAACATACTTAGAGAGATTCCTGAGATCATTTGAAGCAACTTTTTCCTTTGCGAACATTTTCTACGAGCCGCCGTTTCGGAGTTATTAACGAAAAACTGTGACCAATGAGACGCGGGCTCGCGAGCACTGTACCGCCCATTGACTCCGCCATCTCGCGACTCATTGGTCACCGTTTTTCGTTAATATCTCCGAAACGACGCCTCGCAGAAAATTTTCGCAAAGGAAAAAGTTGCTTCAAATGACCCGAGGAATCTATTACTTTAATTGCAAGTGAATTCAACAATTTTTATTATTTTTAACTAATATTTAGTCCTTGTTAGAGTAGTAATAATTTTCGATAGTTTGGGAGAGGAATACTGAGACATTTCGACTCGTAACAAAGTTAACCTGAGAATTTGTTATCTTATCCTTCATGGGTCAAGTTGACCCTACCTTTGGCATAACAAATAAAAATTACTACGTCTTCATAATTATTTATTCTAAAGTGATCAAACGCTTGAAGAAGACTAAGACAAACGAATAAAGTACAGTAACCTCCACAAGTGTCCGAATACTTCATCGCCGCAGTCAAAGACACCGACGACAGGTCTTTCCAATAATAGTTATCGATATTCTCTCCTCCCTAGAAAAGCGTTCACGTTGATCGGTAATACGTCGCATTACTTCCCCGCGATAGCTTAAGCGCATAGACGTCCGATTCCGGAGGCTTTTATCGACACCCGGCGTCACGGATACCGAAAACTGCGACCGGAAAAAGGGATTCCGCGTAGTTGTCCCGCCGCGCAACGGCGAAAGAGCCCCGCCTCCCCACCCCTCCCCCCTCTCCGACAATGCGCCGGATAACAAATCGTTGATATGCAGGCTCCCTGATATCGTATTTTGTGTCAATATTAACCCTTTCAAATTTTCCCAACTACAACAGAGAGAGCCTCGCTCGATGCTTCAAAGCGATTCCACGAAGGTATTGACATGTCATCGAATTACGCGTCCTCCTACTCCACCTCCTCCTCCTCCCCCCGTGTCCGCTCGAACGTCCGATATTTTCCCCTTTTGTCTACCGCGGAGATCTTTCCTATTTTCCCGGATTTTAATCGTATGCCGTTTGTTAATGGAGAATCATCGCTATCACGGTTGATAGCAACAATCTTCCTTGGTCTTTTGATCTAGTTTCTTTTTTTATTTTTAATTTGTTTGGTTGAGGATGTCAGGTTATGTCAGCTTAAGGTTTTTTCCGGTTTACTGATTGATTATTTATAAGAGAATATTTTGGAGGTTTTTTTAAGGAGGATGGTTAGAAGAGTAGCGATTCGATTCGAGAAGACGAAAACGCGATAGAATGGAGGGCCGCGTTCCGATCGCCGGCGCGTGAAACGGTATGCGAGGAACGATCGTCGCCGACGTCTCGATGCGTTTCCTCGTGTCTGAACCGGTGGATATAAGCGAAGCCGGCAGGTCGCGAATGCAATCGGGCCACGCGATCCCTTTGATCCTCGTGAAATTCCGTCGCCTCCGCCACGGAATTACACGGGGGACCCTGGCGTCGACCGGCTGGACGGTCGCGGTGCGTCCGATAAAGTTTAATCTAAAAGTCCGGGGTCGCCGGGTTTCAATCCGGCGCGCTCGCCCGAAGCCTCGATCCGCGGAACCAGGCGGATTAAAATCGGCACGGAATTACCGACGGACGAGTAATCGTGAAATAATGTTTCTCGCCGCGATCAGCGGCGCAATTTCTTCTCGGCGTGTCCATTTTGATTTCCATCCCTTTACCCGCGACACGAATTCACCTGCCGCGCAGACGACGTAGACAATAGTTCCTCGATCGCGATCAATTTTTGGCAATTCTTCAGCCTGCTGTTCTTTTTCTGTAATTCTTGTCTTTCGTTATTTTCTAATAATAATTTCATTTTATTTAATAATCTTAATAATTTTAACAATTTACATAGTGGAAGTTGTTTTTAACCCCTTGTACATTTTGACTCGTAACAAAGTTTGATTCTCCGATTGATTTTTTTTCTTCAGAATACAAAGTGTTCAAAAAAGTACTTGGAGAGGTTCCCGACATCATTTGCAACAATTTTTTCCTTTACGAAAATTTTCTACGAGGCGCCGTTTCGGAGTTATTAACGAAAAACTCTGACCAATGAGGCGCGAGATCTGCTAACTTAACGCGGCCGCGTCAGTGAAACGCGTCTCTCATTGGGCACCGTTTTTCTATAATAACTTCAAAACGAAGCCTCGTAGAAAAATTTCCTAAAGGAAAAAGTTGCTCCAAACGATCTCAGGAATCTATCGCTTTAATTGCAAGCTGATTTAACAATGTTTTATTATTTTATAACTAATACTTGGTCCTTGGAAGACAGTTTGATTTTCCACATTTTCACTCAGTGACTCACTTTGATTTTAGCAAAGGAAAAAATAACCTCAAGAACCCCATATGTCCCATAGTATATATAATTTTGGCACATTCTGTACATAAACTTCGTTACCCCTCGCCACGGAAAGCACTGAAATCGCACGACGCCCGACGACGCTCGCGCGGAAGGCGGAGCGGAAGGGAGAGCGGTGTCGAAGAGCGTGGTGGAAGACGGTCCGTAGGAGCGAGTGGAGGAAGACAAAGGGCGAGGGGGAGGGGTCGGAGTGAGAATCGCGAGGTGTCACGGGGTGAAAAGGAGACCGGGAGGACTAGGTAATGCCGTCTCTATGGTCGTCGCGAGAACGGATAAACAACTGGCCGCCTTCGACAAAGGATCCTTCTCCTGCTCCTCTCTCTTCTCTCTCCCTCTCACTCACTCTCTCTCCCTTTCTCCATGCCTCTCTCTCTCTCCCTCTCTCTTTCTCTATTCTCTCTCTTGTCTATCCTCTCTCTATTTCCCTCTCTTCCCTCTTCTTTCTCTTTTTCTCTCTTCTCTCTCTCTCTCTCTCTCTCTCTCTCTCTCTCTTGCCTATCCTCTCTCTATTTATCTATCTCTCTCTCTCTCTTCTCTCTTTCTCTCCGAGCTTTCACCGTCATACTTTCGCGAAGCTTTCACGGAAATCTCCGACGGCTTCGACACGAAACATTTATCCCAGGCCGACGACGACGACGACGACGACGTCGCGCGCGTTCTCCGGCGAGGCATCGATCCGTAGGACTTCGCGCGCGCGGGGCGCACGTCGTCCCGTCCGCTCGCGCGCACACATTTGCCCCAGAGAGAGAGACCACCGGTTATACAGCGGTGTGTGTGTGTGGTGTTCTGTGTACGATGTTGCAGGTGTGACGATCCTGTTGTCACAGACGGTGTTTTCCCTGCTGGTGGCCCATGCGTTGACGCGAACATCCGAGGCGGTGCCACTTATAGGTACCGAATGCATAATCCACCTTTCCTAGGACACCTACTCTCTCTCTCGCGAGAGCTCTCTCTCTCTCTCTCTCTCTCTCTCTCTCTCTTTCTCTTTGTCTCTCTTTCTCTGTTTATGGAGGGTCGAGTAGCTTTCTCTGTGATCCTGTCGTATTTTCCAATGGGGGTCGATCACGGTTTTTACGGGGTTATTAGCGCGACGCAAGAGTTAACCCTTTGTGGTCGAATAGCGACTCTAAGGCGCCGCTAAAAATTATTATGCCGCGTTTCAAAATAATTTCTATCAAATTTACTCGTAATCAGAAAATTGTCAAGAGCTGTTAACTGTTGCACAAATCACAAAATTTAATTCCATAATGTATAAAATGCTCCAGGTTATATAAAATTGACAAACTGTGAGTCTAAAAAAATACTTTGGATTTCCAGTTGAAATGGATATATGTACTTCGTTCGTAGCTTTGCTAGTTAATATTTCTATATTTTTGATATTTGAAACAGGATTGAAGGCTCCTCGCCCGTTCTCTTCTAACCTCGAATTAGAAAGAACCGAAAAAGCTGATGCTGTCCTCTTTCATCTTTCTGCGTGTCTTCTGTCAGTCGCGTCGAGAACCGACAATGGTGTCAGAGAGCAGTCCCCCATTGTCGCCGCGAGCATCTTGCGCGCCGCTCCTTAACCCTTTCGCGGTCCTCTGTCGACTCTGAGGCGCCTCTGCAAAATTATCACGTTTTAAAATGATTATCAAATTTACTAATATTTAGAACATTGTTAAGAGCTATTTTTTGAAATATATAATACGTCGAGTCTATGCGAGTCTGAAGAAATATTTTGGATTTCCAGTTGAAATGGCTCCGACCGCAAAGGGTTAAGGCCGTGCTACCGACACGCTTTCTCGAACACAGAGAAAAAGAAAAAAACACGTGGAGAGCTCGTGTCCCCGGACGATTTCGGACGTCCGACCTGTCTCTGATCTGCTTCGACTTAATCCTATCTCGGTAGCCTAAAGCC
The DNA here is from genome assembly GCF_028453695.1 of Augochlora pura. Taxonomy (NCBI): domain Eukaryota; kingdom Metazoa; phylum Arthropoda; class Insecta; order Hymenoptera; family Halictidae; genus Augochlora; species Augochlora pura. Next base: position 1,821,624 of record NC_135781.1, read on the forward strand.
TGAACTTGACGCGCCCGGCGCCATCTTACCGAACACGGAATTCGTCCACTAAGTCGACGATTTTAATTCATCGATTTCGACTCTATCGATTTAATTCTGTGATATCAACTCTATCGATTTAGTTCTATCGATTTAATTGTATGATATCAACTCTATCGATTTAATTGTATGATATCAACTCTATCAATTTAATTCTATCCATTTAATTCTATGAAATTGACTCTATCGATTTAATTCTATTGATTTAATTCTATGAAATTAACTCTATCAATTTAATTCTATCAATTTAATTCTATTGATTTAATTCTCTAGACTTAATTCTATCGATTCGTATCTATTTAATTTAATTATATCGATTCCAATCTAGCGAGTCGAAGCTATCGATTTCATTATATTGATTTAACTCGATTTTATCGATTCGACTCTATCGACTTAAATCAATCGATTAACATCCATCGATTTATCGCTATCAATTTCAACTTTGCAATTTGATTCGACTCGGAATAAATCATTTTCAAAATTCTCTGTTAACTTGTTCAACAACGACAGAAATTGAAATTTCAAAATTCAATAAAAAAATCAGTCTCAATAATTAATTTCAAAACTCAATAAACCATTTGAAAACCAAACTCTGTTTTCCAAAGAAACGACTGTTTTTTTAAAAAGTATCCGAATAAATAATGGTCAACAAACAAGAACTATTAACCTCTTTTTTTCTCACTCTAAACAATAGCAAAATTAAACAATAAAACAGCTATTATCAATTAAACAAATGTCTCTATCATCCAAAGAAAAATTCAAGCGATAAAAATTCGTTTCTACGAAAAAAAAGTTATTTTGCAATTTAAAACAGCAGCGAAATATTAACAATAAAATCGCTGTAGGCTGATTTGAGAACTGTTCTACGAAATCAGAGTCTGCAGTTCGAGTTCACCGATTGTGTCTGCTCCGACAGAAAAAAGAAAGCCGAAAGAACGGAGCGCGCTAGGTGTGTAGCAGCAGATTTCTTTTTCTTTCTCTTTTTCTCGAAAAAGGGAACAACGAACTTGTAGAAGCTGCACGGCGAACAAAAGGGGGGGAGGTGTGCACGCCGAAAACTAGATAGGAGGCAGAGCCGAAAAGGGCCCCGGCAATCGCTCGGCTGCGGCGAGCGCGAAAGAAGGTCGTGTTCGGTAAGGAGGGCTGCCGCGAGTAACGAGAAAGAAAAGGTGGCGGCGGTGGTGGCACGAGGAGAGGCTTCTTTCTGATCTATTGAAACTGGGCTCGGCTCGTGCCGGGATTGCGAAAATATCTTCATCTATCTCCCTCTCTCTAGTCATCTCTTTAGGTATCTCCTTAGGTATCTCTCTCTTTCTGGCTACAGCTATGTTTCTTTTCGTCTGTGTATATTATTTTATATTTGGTTAACTATCTGTAACTATTAGTTAACTGTCTATTGAATTGTCTGGTGAATTGTCTGGCGAGCTGTCTATCGAATGGTCTATCGAATTGTCTGGCGAGCTGTCTGTCGATATATCTATCGAACTGTCTATCGAATTGTCTATCGATTTATCTGTTCATCAAGCTATCTTTCTATCGAACTATCTATCTATCTATCGACCTATCGATCAATCTATTTATCTGTCTACCAATCTACATAACCTTTCTTGACATAACCTTTACACCTATATGTCTATCGATCCATCTATTCACTGATCTATCAATTCTTTTATCTATCGATCTGTCCTTGGATCTATCCTTTGATCTATCGATCTATTTATCGACCTATCGATCAATCTATCTATTTATCTATTGATCTATCTATCCACCTATCTATCTTCCTTTCTCTCTCACTCCTCGTGCTACCAAACGATTTACAAAACATTAGAAGAAATAAATGCATAGTATATGCAACGTATATGCAATACGCGCGCGGCCAAGTGCGAGCACGTGGTTACACTCATAGTAATCGCTAAAGATTGTCCATGAATCGCTAAAATGCGCTATGCAACAGGGCATAATTTACCATTAAATTATTACAATAATACAAAATTTATTTTATTTTCTTTCTTTTTGAACTATAAAAGAATTTTCCAATAGACCTAATAATTATTTAATATAATATTGATTAATCCCAACCCCCGTTCCATCGACGCCCTGCATCATTATTTCCAAGAAACCTAATCGACGTGCCACGCAATCGTCGTTAGATCGCAAGCCTCGATGATCCCATAAGATTCCATAAGACGGACTACAAAGCAATAAAAAAACACAGGAAGGCAACAATCGCCATAAAATTGGATCAAGAACCCAATAAATTTCGATTAATACGCACATCCTTCTATTTCATTCCGCAAACGCCATAACTGCCTCCTCCCATCCCCCGCGTCCCCCGTCCCTCACAAGTCCTGGCAGAGAGCCGTAAACACACCGTCGCGAAAACTATAAACAATACCGGCGGACACATCGGGGCCGTAAAAAACAATGAGAAACGCTCGCCGCGTATTTCATCCGACGAAGAGAAGGAAGAACCGCGCGCGCGCGCGTGCAACGGCGATGCAAATCAACGAGATTACATGGGGAATTCGTTCGAGCTAGTAAATAGCCGAGCTGTGGGGAAGGGGGAGGGGGGTGGGGGGAATCGTGTAGCCAATGAATCCTCCGACATTGGCAAATCGTCAAACAGCAATCGGCGGTGTTGCGAGAGCAAATTCGCGTCGGGCCGGGTTTCTCTAAACGAGATTACGCGGGTGCCGGCTCGCGCGATTGTACAGGGTGGTCCGCGGTATAGTGAACAGCGACCTTCGACTATAGCAAAATTATCGACCGATGAGAAAATTAAAGATCACGTTCGTTTTGGAGTCATTGGAGTTGTTAAGAATAGGTTTCGACGGACAAAGCGTCTGTTATAGAAAATTGTGTACAGTATCGGTGAGTGACCAAACTGTACAGTTTGATTTTTATATGAATTTTTATTGATTATATTAACAGTGATAATTAAAAATTTTGTTAGCTTGTTATCGTCATTGGAGTAATTAATGAACATTTCAACGGACAAAACGGCTGTTGAGGTTATGTCACGCGTGTTCAGTGGGGACCATCTCCAGTTGGTTACCTTCCGGTGGACCATCCTGCGTGTACCTAGGGACACGTGCTCGCACTTAATCGCATTAGCTTCCTCCTGGATAAGAAGATTCGCACGGGGCACACGTGACCCGCGCGAGTTTTCGTAAACGCGTCGTTCGTATTCGAGCGGCGATCTACCGTCGGCTCGATGTTGACCGACCCGTTTGCCCCGCGGGTCACAGCCCGGTCTCTCTCGAGCCGTGATCGTGCTTAGATATCGCCCATGATCGTTCGAGTCGATGTGATGTCGATGCCAATGGCCGAGCGAATGGTAAAGAGGACCGACGCTGGTTCCTGTGCAGAGTCGCGCGGCACGATTTTTACCGCCACTTTGCTACTTCGTTCTCTTTGGTTCTATGGTGGTGGTCCGGTTTTCAGTGGTATGAACTGAAGAATTCAGTGGTGTGATAGGAAAAAATTTTAGTTTATTATGTTGGTGATTAGTTGACTTGTAGTGATTTGCAGAGGGCTGTGGAGGTTGGTTGTGGAGAGGTTAATGGAATTGAAGGGATATTTTTGGTTAATTTGAATATGTAGGGTTGAGGGTTTTATATTGAGTATTTGAGAGTTAATATGGAATTTTTTGGGTTTAATGGTCAGTACTTAATATTTCGTGTTCAATATTCAATATTGTGTATTCGGAAAAAAAATTGTAACCTATCAGTGAATCCTTAAAACCGGACCACTCTACGACCTCTCTCTTTTCTTCTACTCATCCTCTCTCTCTCTCTCTCTCTCTCTCTCTCTCTCTCTCTCTCTCTCTGTCTCTCTCTCTCTCTCTCTCTCTCTCTGCATCTCCCTTTCCACTGAACGACATCTCTCTCTCTCTCTCTCTCTCTCTCTCTCTCGAAGTTAGTCTCTCTCTTACTCTCTCTCGTCTTCACCTTACGTCTTCGTCTTCCTCTTCTCTGTCGCGCTCGCTCGCTCGCTCGCTCACACTCGCTCGTTGTTCTCCGACACTGTCTCTCTCTCTCCCACTCTGTCGCCTGTCTCGGCTACTTCTTGCGATTAGATTTCTCACCAACACTGTCCACGTACAGCAAAAGACACAAAAGACTCATTCACGACACGCTGATAACATTAATCTTCTCTCAGGTCCTCGGCGCATACGGCACCGGTCGAGAGACGCTCCTCTCGCCGAGGCACAGAGAGAATATCGTCTCGGTCTTTAAGCTTTCCTCCCCCCCATTTCTGTGACGGACTCGTTCAGGATCGGGGGAGGGGGGAGAAGGAACGGATAGAGAGGATGATCGCTTTAGAAGCGTTTGTTTTCGACTAAGAGACGCAGTTCTCTTATTTTCGTTGCAGCGCGGTCCTTTCAATTTTCTTTCGATCCAGCTTTTCGCGTTTCCGGTACCGTGATACTAATTGCAGACGCCCTCTCTCTCTCTCCCTCTCTCTCTTTATCTTTCTCTCTCTCTCTCTCTCTCTCTCTCTCTCTCGCTCTTGTCAGTGGACAGACAAAGCGCCGTGGATGCTGCCCAAGGCGGCTCTGTTTACTTTGGGTTGTTATTTGAGTCGGCCCGCTTCTCGACTGCCGAGCGAGAGCAAATTAGTTGTTCGCGATTAACCCTTTCGCTTCGAGCGGCGTCGTATTGTTTACCATCGTTGAGATCATTCCTTTGACTGACGTTACATATATACATCTTGTGTACACATACATCTGGTATTAAATATATCTATCTAGCATTAAAATATTGCAAACTTTAGTGTCGTTAATAAATCATTTTTTCTTTTGTTAAGACAGTTTTTCGGTGATCTATTATGTCAAAGTGGACTGGATTATAGAAGCGAAAGGGTTAGACGTCATAAAATAGTTTTATCGCGTTAAGACGGTGTTTTGAGCCTTGTAAATCAAACTCGACTTTTCTATAACCTTTTATGGGGATTTCATAAAGAAATACAATAGTCACAGAGAGATTAAAGCGTACGATAGTCACAGAGAGGTTAAAGCGCACGATAGTCACAGAGGGTGTCGTCAGCGTAAAATTTCGTCCGCGCGCGTGACAGCGCCTCGTCAACGGCGAAACAACGACGACTTTTCTTCGTTCTGCATTATTTAACCGCGTCGCTACGTAGTTCGCGGCGTTTCGGCTAGGGGCCGCATTCGCGAAATTGCGTTTAAACTTTTCATAGGCTGCTTAAGAAATTTAATCGAGTCAAGCTAGAGTAGGGGGGGGGGGGGCGGCGGTCGACTGACAACCGGAACTCGTAGATCGAACTACGGATTGCCTATCAAATTTTCAAAACGCCACGCCGGCGTAACGCGATCGATGGCACCTCGCCTGGATTAACTATAAGGCCTCTATAATGTTTGTTAAATATTCTGGGGCAAGTATAATGAATTATATAATTATTGTTAAACACTATTATACAATGAATAGTTTAAAGCAAGAGCAAAGGGTTGATAAGGGTGGAATTCACGGTGGAAGAAGGGGGATTTAACAATTTTTTAAATCTAAACTTTGTTAATATAAAAATTATTTTGGAACATGATAGAATAATTATAATAATAAATAGTAATAATAGTATAAAAATTATTTTGGAACGTGATAGAATAATTATAATAATAAATAGTAATAATAGTATAAATATTATTTTGGAACGTGATAGAATAATTATAACAACAAATAGTAATAATAGCAATAATTTGAATTGGTGTCTCAGAGTCGCAACACGAGAGTGCAAAGGGTTAATGGTGGTGGTATAAAGTACGTCGAAATTTCGCGTGAGGTTATGTCAGGTTATATAGAGAGGTTAATAATGAACGCTCGAACGGTAAATATTATATGGGATGAACGCGCGATATGCGTATGGATGAACACCGGTATTGATTTAACTAGATTTGTAGAAAATCAATATGTCGCGCGCAATTTCGGGAACAATCGAACGCACACGCCTTGGTTCCTCGCTTCGGCTTGCATGACGATGCATACGTTAATGGTAATTAGTCGCGGAAGTATTAGAATTCGTGTCCGATGGTGGGGGTGGCGTGTATTGTTAAATAGAGTGGTTTATTAACGAGCAATTTTTGGTTAAATTTCTACGAAATTTAAAAAAGTGGAAATAATATAAAAGAAGAATATACCATTGTTAGAAATAATATAGAAGTGTTCATTAATATTGGAAATTTATTGTTGATGAAAGAAGTATATTAATTAATAATTTCTGGACGGTGTTAAATTGTTAATAAATTTGCAACAGTAAGAATCTATGATTTACAAAATAAGTGTATTATTACAATAATTTCTAAGTTGTACCAGATTAACAATAAACTCAGAAATGAGTGTTGAATAATATATAAAATGTCTATTATCAACTAAAGTAACATATAAATAAATAATTTCTGTAATAAACTATTTAAAAATATATTATTTACCAAAATAATATCTTAATAAACAATTTCTCTAATAATCTCTCTAATTATTATTAAATCGTTATTATTGTCTTATTTTATCTTAACTTCTCTTTGCAATAACTTCTTTAATAAGCTAAAAAATGCTTGTCGTTTAATTTACCTTAACTCGACTTACATTAAATTAATTTACAACTTTACCACTCCAATATCCGAGTTTTAGCGTGTTTACTTTGAAAACCGTGTCAGCCCCCCCCCCCCCCCCGCTTCACGCGTAAACGTATTATATAAAATAGTCAAACGTTATTACAGAAAGTTGATAGAAGATAGAAGGCGGTCTTCGTTATTTCCCGGGGAATAATTAACGAAATTATGAATAATGTAACAGATAAATATGTAAATGGAACGCATAGTCGCTGTCACGCGTCCGCGTGAGCGCTACGACAGCAGCGCCGCGTAAAATGGCTCTCATCTCCGGCGTTGCCGTAATGGCGGACATGATTTTAACCCCGCGCGAATTCCCTCGACGATTTCGTAACAATTATTTTGTCAAAGAGAAATCGCGACTTTTATTGCAAGATCATTATTATTCATTTATTACAAATTTTTCTGAATTTAAAATATCGTAGTTATAATATTTTAATTATAAAAATCTCAGCTATAATTTTGCAAAAAAGAATCTCGAAAATTTAAAATTACTGTTTAAAGCTTGAAATAACGGAATTTGTTTAAAATATATTTCTACGCTGTTTTTATAAATTTTAGATTTTTTACGAATTATTCGAGGAAAATAATTGTCACGATATCAGAGATATTTAGTGTTAATTAATTAAAAAGTCTAAAATTTATCAGAATAACTATTTTAAACATTCTAATCTGTTATCCTCAAATATACTATTTTTAGGTTATATTTAAATAATAACTTCGATAATAGTTCGCTTTTAATAGCTCAAAGAAACTAATAACAATTTCGATAGGAAATCGACAGAAGCGAAATTCGAAAATTTGCAATCGGGTGTATAGCAATTCAGATTACGATGACGTTCGCTAATTTTGCTATATACCAAGCCCTGTCATTCATTAATCGTTCGCTGTTCGACGGAAATCCCGTGGATCTCTTCGCACGAACTGAAACTATCCCAAACCCACTTTGACGTGAAACACAGGAATCGAATGAGTATCGATTACCTTTCGAAATGACAGAAATGGGGCTGTATTTATAAATTCTTACCAAGTACATTCCTCTACAAAAGTATAGAAAAGCTCGCGGAGAATTAAATAAATTTATAAATTTGACAAAAGCTACAAGGACTTTATTGCAATTTGTTTAATTGCAATTTGTTATTTTAAATTGATCTAAATAAATATTCCCATAATATTCTAAATCGATACTATTTTTATTAAAATATAAATATTTCCATATAAACAAATAAATAAAGAAACGGAGCCCAAAATAAATATTTGCCCAAAAAATTACCTAAATATTTACCCGAAAATTTACCTAAATATTAGCAAAAATATATACCCAAAATTTTACCTAAATATTAACAAAGATAAATACCTAAATATGTACAAAAATATGGATTCCTAAATTCTTAACAAACGCTTCAGTTAAATATCTCCAACCCCATAAACAAAGACTTCGAACAAAGACACCATGAAAGACGGTGCCGAACGTGCCCGCCCAATGAAACCCTGTACAACGGTGTTCCGAACGATTCTCGTGCACGCGCCGATGGCAATCCCCGGCGCGTTTTAGCGAAACGCGCGCGCACGCCGCCGGTTTAATTATTATTGCGGGCAACGAAAACGTCGGTGCCGGTCCGCGTTCACGCGGCCGAAAATCCTGTGTAACACGTTCCCGCCGCAATTTCAGCGGCACGCGCGTACGCCGAACCGATAATCATACTCGTTCGTTACCGTTTCCCCGTTCCCGGTATCCGGCGCTTGCTTGCCTAGAGGTAGGACGAGGAGGTGCGTGCGCGCGACCGTGTCCACGAAATCGGAGTTCGTGTACGGTGTTACACGAGTCAATTGCTACGACCCGGTCCCGCGGATCATTTATGCTAATTTGTGCCCTCATCGGAGGTGGGACGGAGCAACCGTGGAACGGTCCTGCGTTGCCAGATCGCGCCGACAGCTCGTTTGCTCTTTTTTATCGCTGAAAAAAAAATATAAGGAAAATTAGAGATTCGGAGATATTTTGTTAGTGTAAGACCTTATCACAAGTACACATACGTTACCCATAAAAATAAAATTCCTCAAACAATATTAAATAACAAATGATTCGCAATAAATTCTCAAACCATAACCTCTTTTCTACACCAACCACAACTCTCACAAAACACAGAATTTTCTATAAACTTCTCCACCGTCTTATCAAAGCATTACTTATAAAACCACGTGATATGAACATTGCAAAAGCCCACGGAAGGCGAGCCATAACTCGTCGACAGATGACCGTGCATACTTTCGTATTTTCGTATACCGAGTTTCTCGCCCAGGTTTTCATGGCCGCGCCGTGACAGGTGTCGACGCCATTGCCCGTACCCCCGACGATTTGTCACCGGATCACCGGAATCAAAATTTGCGCGCCGTAAAACCGCGGCTGCGGAGAAGCTGCACCACCACCGCCGCCCCCCCCCCCCCCTTCCCATCCCTCGCCCTCCCTTCGGAGTCTCGCAAGCGCGATAACTTTGTAACGCTCGGGGACTTTAATGCGATCTTATGGGGGGCCGCGAGAGCGCGAGTCCCCCCATGAGCTCCTCCCCGGTGCACTTTCGCGTGTCATCGCAATCCAACTTTTGCTGATTTAACGACGCGGGGAACCTCTTCCCCCTCCTCCTTCCACCTCTTCCTCCTTCTCTTCCCCCTCCTCCTTCGACGACGACGACGAAACTTTACGTCCGGCGCCGCGTGAAAGATTAATAGAATACGCGATTAGGGTAAACGCGCGTAGGCGATTTTTACGGCGCGACGGCGCGCCGTTTCGGCGACGGTAAAACCAAGTTTTACGGGGCACTCGGCGGTGGCGCGGAGAGAAAAAAAAAAGAACGAATTCGCTACGTGTAAGTTTGGCAGCGCGACGCGCTTTTTTTTGTATTTATCGTCGACGAGTAGATTAATTTCAATTTCCCTTTTTCGAGGTTAAAAGAGTTGGTCCTTGGTTCGATTTCGATTTATTCTTCTTTTCCTTTTATTTTGTTCGAGTCTGAATAAAATATAATTCTTGGGAAAATTGCCTTTTCCTTGGGGATTTTTGTGGTAATAATATTGTTATTATTTTTCTTTTAATAATAATATTATTATTATCATTTTTCTTTTAATAATAATTTTATTATCATTTTTATTTTAGTTACAATATTATTATTATTATCATTTTGCGGGCTGAACGAGAGACGCGATTTGGTGGAGCGGCGAGTGAGCGCCCTTGATACTCGCGTTGAGTAGTTTATTGCTCTTTTTGTTTATTGATGGAAGAGGGATTTAGGAGGTTGTTGAGGATTTTTCTTTGATTTTTGATAGATATTGTGCCATCTTTTTTGGGGTGGGTGGTACCTGCACCTTTGCTCTCTCTTTCTCTCTCTCTCTCTCTCTCTCTCTCTTGTTTTCCTTCTGACTGTCTCCCTATCTTTTCATCTTCATGTCACTCTTTCTATCTTTGTCTTTCTATCTCTATTCCTATGTGCCCCCCCCCCCCCCCCCCCCTCTCTCTCTCTCTCTCTCTCTGCATCTCACTACCCATTTCTGTCTCTCTTTCTCTCTCTATCTCTAGGCTGATCACATACCTACCTATACTACTTGTAGTAGCCTAAATCTCTGAATAATGGTTGACACATTCGGCTGATCACTCTGTGCTCCATCACTGCTCTCGCTGTCGCTAGTTCGAACACTCTCTGCAAGGCAATCTTCTTTCTCATAGATGGTAGAATGGATCTCAGTGGTAGTCGATCGTAAATCTCTCTCTCTCTCTCTCTCTCTGGCTTTCTCTCTCTCTTAAAACATGCACAAGCGTCTGATCGGTTATGAGGATCGAGGCAAAGCGATAGTATAAGCTTCTCTCGGTTACGCTTTTGCCGGACCAGATCGCCAACTCGACGTTTTGAATGTGCATCGACGATACCGAGATTATGTTGCAAATCAAGTCGAAATACCCTTTCACGGGTAACCAACATTTTTAATCAAGGGATGACAGGATTTTAGATGAGATTGTATAGTGTATTGACTTGGAAAGACAAGATTTTATTTGGGAAAATATATTATATATATATATACATTATTATTATTATTATTTTATATATATTGTTATAGTAGTAACTTATAAACTGTTTTTGAAAATTGAAACACATATAACAATAATACAAATAATATATATAATACACCAATAACAATACCATACCCAAAACACATACAAAACCACATAAACCATCACCTACCCCATCAAACTACATTCACCTTCTAAACCACGATCTTGGCCCCACACAATCAACAGTAAAAATGAAGTCGATCCCCCCTTGGAATTGTCATAAGCCCGCGTGTCATATTAGAAGAGAAGCGCCGCTTATCAGCGACAACACACTACCGGCGCGTTGCACCTTGTCCGCCGGTCGCTTTTTCATCCACCGAGAGCAAAGTTCTCGGGGGAGCCCGACAAAACGTGTACAGAAAACGCCGTCCCCGCGCGGGAACACTTGGCACCGTGTGTTACGCGCGAACTTGGCGGCACCGAACCCGCTTAGCTGCAACATAACCTAACATAACCTGCCATTTTGTCCGCGAGCCGACGAGAACCTTCGGTGAGAGAGAGTTCGGCGCCGCTCGAGGAATTCCGGGTTCCCACGACTTGCCTGCGACACCTTGTTACGCTTGACAAACGGGGTCGATGCACATCCATCACGCGGCAACTAGCCGACGACGATGAGGTTGATACTCGAAGACGATTATTTATGGGGTGCTAGGGATTTGGGAAGACTATGTGAATGGAGCTGCGATATTGTTTGGAATGTGTTGGGAGGGGTAGACTGTGCGCTGGATGATGATTTCTGGATTTTTCGGCAATTTTGGGTTTTCTTAGCAATTTTCAGTCGTTTTCTCAGCAATTTTGCATCGCTTTCTCAGCAATTTTGCATCGTTCTTTCAGCAATTTTGCCACGTTTTCTTAACAATTTTGCACCGTTCTCTCAGCGATTTTGAATCTCTCTCGCTCTCTCTCTCTCTCTCTCTCTCTCTCAGAAATTTTGTATCTCTCTCTCTCTCTCTCTCTCCCTCTCAGCAATTTTGAATCTCTCTCGCTCTCTCTCAGCAATTTTGCATCGCTCTCTCAGAAATTTTGCATCGCCCTTCTGCGCTAGTCCTCCTCTACCTCTGCTTCTATACTTATGGGACATCCGGTAGACAAGAATTTACCGGTACTAGAGTAGTTTGTAATATGTTGGGATGTGGGGAATATAGGAGGTGTATAGAAAGTTTGTCAAAATAAAATATACAAAATAGTAAAAATGCAACGTAAAAAATAGTCAAACTAAAGCACACAAAATAATCAAACCCCAAGAATTCAATTCCCTTAAAAATTCCCCCAAAAACACTGAAAACCCTTTCCCAAAAACGAAACCAACTATCTCACGTAATTTCACCACCATAATCAGCGCCGTTCAATTTTCGTACCAACAAACTATAGTTCATGAAGGTATACATTATTATGTATACCTACCACGATTCCACGCTCTTTTACACAGCCCTTTGCGCGTTCCTCCGTACACCTCGCGAGCTTTACAAGAAAAATTTTAGCCTTGCCCAGAGATACCCATCTCTCAGGTTCAATTGAAATCACTAGAGCCACTTGAAACTTCTCTCGCCGCCTCTTCTTCTACCCTAGTCTTCTAGCCACTTCTCCGCCCTCTCACCCCTCTCACCCCTCTCCCCTCGCTTCCCTCTCACCGTCGTCGTCTTCTTCTTTTTCTTCCGGTGTTGTTGCTGCCATCGCCGCCGACGCCGTAACCAGTTCTCATTAGTCTAACTCGCGGGCTTCTGTTCGCCAAGTGGCAGGCCGCCGGTGAACTCGCGGGTGCCGGGAGCCAGTTACTTTATTACCGTGATGCTCGAGTAAACCAGTTCGCGAAATTGCGAAATTACGTCTCGTCCGACCGCGGCGGCGCGCGGCGAGCGTTTCCTGTCCGGCGACGAAACGACGCCGAGTACACGGCGAACAAATAATTGTGTTATTCGACGCTGTTCAACCGGCCGCTGCCAGGCGGGCCGCGAAATCGGGCCGGCTAATTGCGGGGAATCTTTTTGCGGCCGGAAACTTCCCTCGTGCGCCGAAACAGCCGACAACGTGGCGTAATCTAGTAAGCCGTGAATCGGTCCGTTCGTGCGAGTGAGGGATGCGAATTAGGTGTGTTGGACTATACTGGTTGGGATGGGAATGTTGGGATTTTTTGTTTAGTTTGGAATCGGAAATGAGGAGAGCGGAAAGGAGGTTTGGCGAGGATTGGTTAGCGATTGAGTGATATTATTGCTCTAAAAGCGTTATTGTTGCTCTTGAGGTGATATTATTGCTCTGGAAGCGATATTGTTGCTCTAAAAGCAATATTGTTGCTCTAAAAATAATATTGCTGCTCTAAAAGTAATATTGATGCTCTAAAAATAATATTGCTGCTCTAAAAGTAATATTAATGCTCTAAAAGCAATATTGCTGCTCTAAAAATAATATTGCTGCTCTAAAAGTAATATTGATGCTCTAAAAGCGATATTGTTGCTCTAAAAGCAATATTGTTGCTCTAATAGTAATATTGATGCTCCTGAAGCGACACTGTTACTCCGGAAGTAATATAATAATTAAAATACGATTTTCGAAACAAGATTCCCAAAACATCGACTTCTAAATCACCAATTTCTAAAACATAAAATATTGCAACGTCGTCTATAAAAATATTAATATAAAATCACCTTTACCACCAACGGTACACAAATGTAATCCGCGACCTCTTTCAATCGCCGTAACAAATTGCGCGCAGCTTGAACTCTTCAAGAGCTCGTCGCAACAGCGTCCTCATATTCCGCCAACGCGTCGCCGCTGTTTTCGCGTCCGCAATAAGAAGAGACTCCGCCGACTTCGTGCTCGCGGTGTTTCTTATACGAGAAAGTCGTGCACGCGAAATCAACGGAGCCAGAATGAACGACACAAGATTAAACGCGGAGAAGTTGGCCCGCATCCTGTATAGGTGGTGGGTTGCCCGCGCGGCGCGTTTGCGGAACTCCGCGGGCGGGGGATCTAATTTCGCGCGGCGCGACTACGCGGCATTCACGGCGGCGTACCGGAACAGAGATCATAACGAACCGCCGGGAAATAATCGTAAGCCGGATGGAAAACGCGTTGCCGAGCACACGATAATGCGGGATCTCCGTGGCCACGAAATCGCGGAACCGTCGCGCGCCCCGAAATTCCTCGGTCGACGTCGGGGACCGCGTTTCCGCTTTTGTAAGAACATGGCGTCTTCCGTGTTGGTGTGTAGAGATCGGCTGGACAAAATGGAGGTCAAATGTTATGAAGGTTACATTTGTTTAATTATTTGGTGATTTTTACTATGTTTTTATTTAGCAATTTTGTAATTTTTACTAATTTTGTGTTTAATAATTTTGTAATTCTTACTCATTTTCTGTTGAATAATTTTATAATTTTTACCAAGTGTTCATTTAATAACTTTTAATTTTTCTTTAATTTAACTTTAAAATTCTTACTTACCATACTTAATAATCCAATAATTTATTCCACAATAAACATTCACCTTGCCTTTACTATTTTTACTAAAATAAAATAATTAAAGCACTGTTAAATTTTTAGTGTTCAATATGCTTTGATTTATGTTCCTTTCTTTTTTGCATAGTAGCAATAATTTATTATAAAACGTTATCGATGAACGCAGAAAGATGTCGACCGTTTTGCAATTGTCAGTTCGGACGACCTTTTCAGAATTTCTCAGAAACATTTCTAAAGACGTCGCATTACAGGATCCGTTACGTCACAAGACTTCCGAGAAGAAAATCTCATGATCCCCCACCCGAGCTTACTATCCTTTTCCGTGACACGTGCCACCGGCAGCGAAACGATATTTTATAACATTATATAATATTTGTCATAATAATAAATAATATTGTCAGGTTATGTACAATATTATATAGTGTAATAATAATTAATGTTATATATTATGTTCAATATTATATATCATAATAATAATTAATATTGTTAATATTGTATATCATATTCAATATTATAACATCACAGTAATAATTAATATTTCAATGAAGCGTCCTATCGATCGTGAAAAATGACGCGGCGACGATTCGCGACGCGGATGACTATGAATGAGCGAAATGTGACGGCGAAGGCCAGTCTCGAGTACTGTATTTCCCGGAAATTGGGGATTGAGGAGTCGCTTTTGCTGATAAGGGAAACGCGGTCGACTTGCTTCCGCGAGGACGTTGAAGCGACTGGGACGGTTCTAATCGGTCCTATGGTTTTCTATGCGCCGTATTTCGGGGAATGGATGGTTTATTGTGTCAAAGGGGATGCAAGTTGCAGCTCGAGGCATTCCTCTTTTATCCTTCTAGCTATAGACACCAATCATACCGTTTTAATACGACCACCTTATTCCTCTCTTCGCAGCTACATATGTATAGTACGTCGTCGTCGACGTCTCGGTACTTTGACGGAACCGTCCGGTTCCCGGAACGTTTCGCCGTTCGGCTCGCAGCTAACCCCGGAGGTATAACGTTGCTATACCTACGCGATACGAGCTATAGCTCGTGGACAATTTCGTTTCCTGTTTTCCCCCCCGTTTTCCGTGGCTGTCTGTCCGCGGGCGACGGCCGCGCCGTGAAAAACGTCACTTTCCAACCGTCTCCGGAAAGCTCCTTAAATCCCCCCCGTTCGCTGTTGCACTCGATTTCCCGAGGAACAAGACACTTGAACCGAACGGCACGCCGTAGCTTCGCGACGTTTTCGAGGATCGGGAATTGATCCGTGCCGTTCTGTCAAAGTTGCCCAATTATTATGTACAAAGGGACCAAAGGGTCCAAAGGGTCAATAGGGTTCAAAGGGTCGGAAGGGCCCAAAGGGTTGAAAGGGTCCAAAGGGTCAACAGAGTTCAAAGGGTTGAAAGGGTCCAAAGGGTTGACAGAGTCCAAAGGGTCCAAAGGGTCGAAAGGGTCCGAAGGGTCGAAAGAGTCCAAAGGATCGGAAGGGTCCAAAGGGTCGACAGAGTTCAAAGAGTCGACAGAGTCCAAAGAGTCGAAAGGGCCCAAAGGGTCCAAAGGGTCCTACAAATCTCAATAAACAAACAGCTTCACAACCAACAAAATTATCACCATAATTCACACCAAAAGGGTTAACAGCTCGCACTAAATCGCGTTAAACGCATCTTCCAACTTGCATATTTTCCTAAAAGGACCAAAATCCCGTTGGCCTAACGATAAAACGTCGACGAGCGAGAACGGGTTCAACGAGAGCCCTTGCAGCACAATATCGTAGCAGAGAACTTGCCGACTCGTCGAATTACTTTCCCGGGATTCCCCCTTTTGTTCCCGGTTTTCCCCCGCCCAAAGAAAATTCGTGGATCGGAAAGTCCCTGGGACGCAGCCGAGGAAAGTATCTCGATAACAGGACAGATTAAAGGATTAAAGGGGGAGGAGGAGGACGAAGGAGACTCCGTAGGGATGAAAAGCGTGAGAGGACAGGGATTCGACTAAGAAAGTCCCCGGGTCCACGGTATCCCGGTTCGATTGACAGAAGCCGGTTGATTAAAAGTGTTTTCATTCCGGGCAGTCCATTTACTTCATTGCCAGTGATTTAAATGAAGGGTAAAAGAGAGCCGGGAAGGGACGATCTGCGAACCGGACAGAAATGTACTTAAGACGACTGAACTATAGCTGAGAACGAGAGCGAAGTTTGACTTCGACGATAAACGTCGTTGTTCGAGTTTCGCGAGATTAAATTTACGATTTTTATATGTTAATAAAAAAACATACAGTTGTGTAAAATTGAGCTGTAGGACAATTAATGGGTGTGGAAGGGGTAATTTTGAAAATGTGACGAGGAAAGATTTTTAAATAAATTTTTAATAAATTTATAAATTGTTCTAGGTGTCTGAAAATAAATACTTTACTTTTTACTGGTAAATCGTAGTAATTATAATAATGATAATAATAATGTATATACTATATACTATATACTATATACACTATAGTGGCGCGTCGTGCCTAAGAGGTTAAAGCTATAGTGTCACGCCGGATAGCATTCTTAATACCGAAAAGGTTAAAATTCGGCGACGTGCAAAAATCACGTGCCTAGTTCGAATTAGAACAACGACGCGTGGCAGTCGCGCATGTCATCAGCCGAGAGTAGAGAGGCTTCTGATGGTCTCGAAAGACGTGGCGTCATCATAGCCGAACATCCTAGCCTCCTCCGGCGCAAAAGAAACTTTTGCGAACCGCTTTGACACGAGATGAAAAATCGCGGCGGCGGCGACGGCGGCGGCCCATTGAGCGGGCAGCGGAGCGCGCGGTCAAAGAAAACGGCAACGAGCGTCATTAAAATCGCGAGATTAAGGATTTGCTCGGTCGAACTAATCCCCCCGGCCCAAGACAGGTCTCTCTTTTGCTATGCTCGCGGCAACGGGCGGCGGGCGGAGAAGGGCGCGGAGAAAAAGGGAGGAGAAAAGCTACTCCGTTGAACCGAAGTAATCAAGGAACAGATTCAGCGAATAAAATTCCGAGCGACTGGCCGGGCACGGGCCGAGATTACCGGAGAGCGGCGGAATAATGGCCGGAGCGGGCGAACAAGGAGAAAAAAAATATGGATGCCGCCGCGTCTTCCGCGATGCAACATGGCGACGGTCAAAGTGGCCGGAATTAAACGGGCGCGGGATGATAAAACTGCGGTGATGAATTTCTTTTATCGGCGCCTTGGGAGCCGGCGTGCTTCGAGTGGATCATTTCTTTATTTTTATTATTATTGTTATTCTTTGTTAACGGGATAGTAAGGCCCTTCTTTTTAGTTACATGGAGGTTATGTGCGTAGTTCGGAGTAACTTGATAAATAGTATATAAAAAGAAAAGAAGAAAAATTATGTTATAATATAAAAGTGAAACATAAACAAATTACATAGCAATTATTTATTATTATTTATTATAGTTATTATTATTTGTGCTTCGACCGTTGTTGTTTTCGGGTGTTAGTTATAATTAATAAACAATTTTTCAATGATTCTTTATTGGTATAAATAATCTTAACTAGTTTCAGTCATTATTTATTGTTCACCGAAACGATTCATTAGCATCGATTGTGGAAAACGTGATTTACCTACTAAAAAGATCGTTCTTAAATCCGAATTACATAGAATGATGACCTCAGATATACATATGTACGTACATGTACGTATATGTATGTGTATATGTGTACAGGATATCGAAGAAATAAATCGTGGCCACTCGGAGCGCGTAATATCGAACCGTTGCGAAACGAATCGTTTCGAGGCGCTGTCGGAACGCGAGCAAACACACGGTGAGCGAGCGGTTTTGCGTGTATCTGTTCCGCGATACAAAGTAATAAATATTACGTGCGGGGCTACGCCGCTGCCGGCGCCTGCCCCAGATTGCCGGTTTCAAATATTACTTTCCGAATTCTTGCTTCCTGCTCGTTCACGTTCTCCGACGCCGTAATGCTGAGTAATTAGTAGCGACGCGGATTTTATGCGTTTATGGCGAAATTACGCGAGGAGAATGCGAAATAGAGCAAGCAGAATGTGAAATAGAGCAAGCATAATTTCGAATAGAGCAAGAAGAACGCAAAATTGCACCAAAAGAGACAGAATTCAAAATTGTGAAAGCAGAATATGAAATAGAGCAAGAAGAATACAAAATAGAGCAAGCATAATTTAGAATAGAGTGAGGAGAAGGCAAAATTGCAGCAAAAGAGACAGAATTCAAAATTGTGAAAGCAGGATACAAAATAGAGCAAGCAGAATGTAAAATAGAGCAAGCAGGGCGCTATATATCGCAAGAAAAATGAAATATAGAGCAAGCAGAAGACAATATAGCGCTATCAAAACACAATATAGAGCAAGAACATGCAATGTAGCGCTATCAAAACGCTATATAGAGCAAGTAGAACGCGAAATAGCTATATCAAAACGGAATATAGAGCAAGCAAAATACAAAATGGCACAAATAGAACCCAACATAATTCAAGCAAAACACGAAATAAAATCCCTGCCAACTTGAAAAACCATCTCGCACTGTTTTCTCAGCGTCGGCTCGTCCAACAGAAGAACTGTCTTATCCTCCTCCAACTTCTGGTTCCTCTGATCCACGCGCTGGACGTTTTTACTTTGCGCAAAGATCCGCGGATTAATTCGTGACAAATGTGTGTTTGGAAAGAACGCGCTAAATTCCGGCGAAAACAGACGCATTTTTGCGCGCGAAATTTTTCCTACGCCGGCGGTAACATCAATTACAGTCCTCTCTCTCTCTCTCTCTCTCTCGCTCTCGCTCTCTCTCGCTCCATGTATATTTCTTTGCTACTGCGCAAAAGGTAAATGGCGAATAAGATTGCCGTTGTCGCTGGAAAACACTGTGCGTTTGTTATATGTCGCGTACGATCCGCAAGTTTACTGAATATTTTTATAGTTATTGGGTAGACCGTGTTGTTGGAAGATGAAAAATGTTCGTAGCGAATGAAACATTGCAAAAATACGTTCGGAGGAAGATGGATGTAGTGGAATTGAGGGGACAATTTATGGACGTAAGGGAATTTTTCTGGTTGAATGATGTTGCAGATTTAAATTAATAATGGGGTTAGTAGATTGATATTTGGGTTCGTAAATTAATATTAGGGTCACTAAATTAATATTAGATTAATATTAGGGCCATTAAATTAATATACTAGGGTTATTAGATTAATATTAGAGCCACTTAATTATTATTAGATTCATATTAGGGCCGCTAAATTTTTCTTAAAAAATTGAAAAATAGAAAGATATAAAATCAATTATTTGAAAATATTTTTTTTGAATTTGAATTTGCTTTTTTGTCGCGCGACAAATGAGGAAACTATTTCGAAAACCGTTCGCCGGACTTATTCTTCCGCCTGGCGCAGGTGACAAATTGAGATCTAAGCAAGACCGAGGAAATGGCAATTTTTCATGTTGTTTTTTTTTCCGGCTCGGGACACCTCGGGCCCGCTCGAAAACCTAGAAACGCGCCGCACAGGAAGCGGGATGATAAATCAATGTCGACCGAGAGAGCCGCCTTAACGAAAAGTCTTTTTCACTTAAACAGCGCGCGCGCGCGCCGCGGCGGCGACGTGTATTTTCCATTCTACTCCCCCTTATCCTTCCTCGGTTGGTTAACTTTACCGCGCGACAGAACCCTTTTATCTGCGAACGGGCCTGTACGGAATTCTACCCTCGACGACGGCACGGTTTCTTGTTTATAGAAGTAAATTGTTTAGGGTAGTACGATCACGTGGTATTTAAACGTTTTTGATTGAATTTATAAATGTGTAAGGTGATTTATTGTTAACTTGAATTTCTATTTTTATAAAAATTGAAGAAACTATAACGATATTAACAATATCCTCCTATATATTATTAACCTCTTGGCTCAAAAGTTAACACTGTTAATATATTTATATAATACTTTTAATATATTTATACACTTATAACAAATTCGCATTGGAATCGTTTAAACAAACGAAACTCAATATTAACGAGCAACTAAAATTGTAAAAGCAACAACAGTCTACAAAAGCAATTATATTTTGCAAAATTAACTGTAATTTATTAAAACGGCAACTATAATTTATTAAACAAAGCAACTATATTTTGCAAAAGCAGCGAAAGCTGCAAAAGCAACGACAGTTTACAAAAGCAATCATAGTCTACAAAATCAACTATAATTTATAAACAAATAACCGTAATTTATTAAACAAGCAACTATATTTTGCAAAATTAGCGAAAGCTGCAAAAGCAACAATATATAATTAATGTCGTCGCCCTCCTTATCCTAATTAAGCGAATCGTCCCAGCGCCGCAGTTTATAGCAGTTAACCCTTTAACAAAATTAGAACGACTTCGATAACCGAGTTAACAACGGCGAAAATGTTTACGACGCTGAAATGTTTTCAGTTTGTCGCGACAGTCCATTGTGCTCGTCGTCGTAAACTGTTTTCAGCGAGGTTTCAGGTTCTAATCACGGGGTTAGCTTTAAAGCCCCCCACTCCGCCAGCACGACCGCCCCACCCCCTTCCGTGTGTACGCGCGTGCATACAAGCCCCCGGGGCGCCGGGGGTTTAAGATTCATTAATAAAGAGGGGGGACAGCGTAGGTAAACTCGTTCGTAGCCGGCGATTAATCACGTCAGTGACGCGGCCGGCCTTTATGGAGCTGTTAAACGCGACCGCGAAGATAACGCGAGGGGTGGGGGCAGGAGGGTTGGTTGGTGGGATTTTAAAAGCCGTGCGCGCCTCCTTCAACCCTTTGCGGTCGAGCGACGACTACGAGGCGCTTGGCGAACGTTATCACAACGCGTTTCGAAATCATTTTTATCGAGTACACTTTTTTAAGACTTGAAAGTTTGTTAAATTGTTGAGAACCTGTTAATTGTTGCGCGAGTTGCAAAATTCAATTTTGTAATGATTTATATTATAATGGTTAATTTTGTAACGTGTAAAATTGCTAATGTTGCAAAATTCGAGTTTGTAATGTTTAAAATTCACCGGTTGCAAAATTCAATTCTATAGCGTGCAATCTCGCGCCACTGTCACACACTCTACTTTCTACCATATTCAAAACCCCATGGATCTTTATCCAAACGCCTACAAACAAGCCTGTCGAATACAAACCGCACGGAATCTGAATAAACAGATCTCTCTAGACAATCGCATCAATTAGACAGCTGTCACTCAAGGATATACAGTAAAAATAATATAACATCTTCTCCAGTAAGTCTGTCGCATACCGCACTCTTCTCAGCTTTCTATACGATGTAGAAATAAAACGAAGCACGGTTGCTCTGCTATGCGTAACTCGGAAGATAATCGTCGCTGTTGTTGTATTGTAACAAGCAGCTTGGACAACTTACGCCGAGCACACCACGTGCGTTCACCGCATGCCGCGCCGTGGATGGCTCTTCCTACCGATATTCGTACCCTTAATACGCACGATGCATCCACGTTCTAATTGCATTCCGTAGCTGCATGCCAATGCATTAGATGCGTGTTTCTACGCCGATGCTACCAACCTGACACCGCCGCCGGGCTCAGAAGATCGCTGCGGACCATTCCTGTGCAGACCCACGGCGATTTTTCATTAATTTTTTAATTATTTAATCGCGGCAATTGTTACAATGCTTTGGAAAAGTTTTTTGGTTATATTGTAAATTAATTAGGGACGTTGTTGTTTAATTGTTAAGATCGCTGTTATGGTTGCAATTTTTATTGATGGGGTTCTGATTGATTTTAGATGTTTTGTTAATCCTTTATTTGTTGTTATTGTTGGTTTGTTTGGCATTTGTTGTTATTGTTGTTTTGTTTATTATTTGTTGTTATTATTGTTATTTTGTTTATTATTCATTATTTATTTCACTTATTACTGAGCCTACTATTTATTACACTTATCGTTCATTATTATTTTATTTCATTTATTACCATTTATATATATATATATATTTAAACAATCTATTTCTCGCAATTCTGTCGCGTGCACGCGAGCAACGCTTATTCCGCGTTCTAACGCGATTCTTTTTTCTATTCTGCCGCCTTCCGGCCGGGTTTTCTACGATCTTCACATTCTCCGTCTAATTTCTTTCTCTCTTTATTCTCTCGTCTCTCTCTCTCTGTTTTCTGTGTTCTCTTTTATAACAAATTTCGCCGATTTTTCGACGGGAACGCGACCTCGGAACGAGAGACGCTCGCGCGAAATCGGTTTCGATTCGGTTCGGTTCGCCGCAGCTGACCACAGCTGGGACCGGGAGATCCGTGATCCATTGATCCCCCTGATCGATGGATCACGGATACAACAATCGCACGAAATCCTGGCGAGCGGATCGATGCGCGATTCAGGAGCGTTTTGACGATTGAGAGCGCATCCGTCGCGATGGAGCATCGATCGCGAGATAATATCGCCTTGGCGAATAAATTCGTTTATTTATAACAACTTGCGTATTAATCAGCAAAGTAAGGATGCTATTTGAAACCTCTATTCTTGCTCTAGAGAACGGCTATATTCGTTTTTTTTTAATAAAATAATTATTATTAATTTTCCAAGCTTAGAAGCGCTTCTAAGCTTAAAAAATTATTAATATACAATGTTATTAAAAAAAGCGAATATAACGGTTTTGTAGAGCAGAAAGAACACTTTCGATTAGCCTACTCGCTTCGTTGTTTAATAAACCAAGTATTGTAAAATAAAAAGAAAAGCTACGATATTGTTAACTTTACTCGGAAAACAGTTTCGTAGAATGAAATCTTTCGAGCAGCCTCTTCGCTGCGATAATTATTACAAAAATTGTTGTAAAATGATAAATTAACATATTTATTCGTTAATGCGATATCGCCGGGATACTTCGTTGGTCGAGATTCTCGCGCGCGAGTTGAGATGTTAGGCGAGCAACCGGTGGACGAACGCGCGTGCCGTGATTTATTGGCCGCGCCGCTCGCCCGGCCGCCACTGTCTCGAGTGCGTTGTCGGTGTCCCATCGCGATGCTTGTTGGACGTACTGTTACACGGGTTTCACATGCACCTGTGGAATAGCACCGTAATTCAAACTTAGCCGGGCATCATTTATTCCGAGAGCGGACTCTTCGTTTGCCGGACGAATGGCAAAAAGTTTGGAACGTTTGAGATTGGCGAGGATTTTCGGGCCTTTGGTATGGATTTGTCAGATGGATTTGGTAGAGGGTTTTGATGGACCGGTTACTGTGTGGAGACTAGAGCTCTGTCAATCTTTCTAGAGCTCTGTCAATCTTTCTAGAGCACTGTCAATCTTTCTAGAGCACTGTCAATCTTTCTAGAGCACTGTCAATCTTTCTAGAGCTCTGTCAATCTGTCTAGAGCTCCGTCAATCTTTCTAGAGCTCTTCCAATCTTCACTGATATCTGTCAATATTTGTAAAGGCTTGTCAACCTTCATTGACATCTGCCAATTTTTATAGGAATCTGTCAAACTTCATTGACATTTTTCAACGTTTCTAGAGCTCTGCCAGCCTTTCTAGAGCTCTGTCAATCTTCAGTGACACCTGTCAATACTTTTAAAGGTTGTCTACCTTTATAGGGATCTGTCAAGCTTCATTGACATTTGTCAATTTTTCTAGAGCTCTGTCAACCGTGTCTAACACCTGTAAACCTTAGCAAAGGCCTGTAAATCATCACCAAAATCCTCCAATCTCAAATAAAGAAAATTTGTTAACAATAAGTTTTTAGCTTTTATTGCCATAGACTTTGTCTGAAAGACCAAATGTGCGTTCACGGTGCATGTGAAACGTCAGTGACCGCCTCGTCTCGAGTGACTGCAGAACGCAACGTAATCGACTGGCTCTAACTTTCCGACTTATGCGAGAATGGGAGGCGTGTGGTGTGGTTGATTCTTGTGATCAGAGTTTTCCTTTCTTTTCTTTTCTGTGTGTGTGCGCGAGTGAAAATGAGCCTAGCCGCGAATCGAGGATGAAAGATCGTCAGGGGTGGTGGGGGGCGAGAGGGCGTCCGAAAGATTAGGATCGCGAAGAACGCAGCAGTATTTAAGAGGCTGCTGTGTATCCCCCCCCCTGCCGCCCCGGTGTCTTTCATCCCTCGCGGCTAATTGAGCGGATCCGCCTGTCCGTTACCGTGACTAATCGCCTCCTTTCTGTGTTTCTTTCCTCGGGGGATCTTCCGGAACACCCCGAATCCAGGGTCGTACTTCAATTGCATCATGTTCATGGTGGCGAGCAGCGTGGTGCTGACGGTGATGGTGCTCAACTTTCATCACAGGTCGCCCGACCGATACGTGATGCCACAATGGGTAAGCAGATCCTATGATTTTTTTTATAATAGTGACGCTGTGTTCGTGCAGATCCGTATTATACTAATTCATAAGTGTTACAATTGAAAAAAAAAATTGAGTATAAAATTGAGTATAGCAATTAATGAGTACAGAAAGTAATAATTATAGCAAATAATAGGTATAGCAACTAACGAGTATAGCAAAAAAACAATTATAGCAACTATAGCAAATAACGAATATAGCAAGTTACAAGTGCATTGTAAAGAGTATACTAATTAATAATTATAGCAACTAATAACTAATAAATATAGCAGCAAACGATTATACAAATTAACAAATATAGCAACTGACAACTAATAACTATAGCATCTAACGAGTACAAAGTATACCAAATACAGTGTGGTCTCGCATCATCACAATGAAAATTAGCATTAACAAATGACAATTAAAAATCGACATTAGCAAAAAAAAACAACTTCACATCCCGATCCTCTTTATTACAATATTATTATAAAAATGTTAACACACGCGCACGGTTCGGGTAGAAAAGTATTCCAGTTTTTTTTCCCGCCATTTTTCACCGTCCGCAGGGAGGACGCAAGAAAAGGAGCGTATAAGGTTTCACGTCCCGCAGCCAGCTAATTAAATTTCCTCTCGCTAACATAACACGGCCGCGGGTTGCACGTCAGAGCGGCGAAAGAGACTCGCCCCCGCGTCGGCAGAAATTGAATACATTCGTTGATAGAGAGAGAGAGCGGAAACTTGTGATACGTAATGAGATATGTAACTGCGATTTCCTCCACGCGACCGAGAGGACGAGAGAGCTACGCGCGCGAATTAATTCGCGCCCGTTTGATACCGTTTCACGGCGGGAAACCGTGGCGGCGATCATTTCGCGATTCCGATTCTAAACGCAGCGACGCCCCCGTTACGATCTCGGTGTTATGGATCTTAACCCTTTGAACTCGACACTAGAGTAAATCCAGAATAAATCTGTAATAGCTTTTCTGTCCTATGCTATTTCTACTTTATAAATTAGTATATTTTATGTAATATAATTGAGTTTTCCAAATCCTAAGGTTTCTTAATAAATAAAAGGTTAATAATGTAAAAATTAACCTGACATAACCTCAACATTAAGATGTTATACAGCCACCCCGTTGCAGTCACCCATTCCAACAACACCAATATTTTAATTAAACTAACACAATTAATTTATATTTTTGCATTTTTATATAGATAAAAACACTGTTCTTAAATTGGCTGCCGTGCTTGCTGCGCATGAGCCGGCCGGGCAAAAAGATCACGAAGAAGAACATACTGATGAGCAACCGGATGAAGGACATGGAGCTGCAGGAGAGGAGTAGCAAAAGTTTGCTGGCAAACGTGTTAGATATCGACGACGATTTCCGTCACAAAAACAGCGCGGCGAATCCCCCATCCGGATACATAAGGTAACGGGTTGAAGCCTCTCTCACCCCCACCCCACCCCCATCCACCATCCTCGTCTTGGTCCGGAGTTCTCCAGCTCTGCCGCGCGTTATAAAAAATTATAAAAATATCATATATTTTTCTCCGCGATTTAATCGAAATTCTCAAAGCTCGGACACGAAATCGAACGTAAATGGAAATTTATGCGTGGCCGATAAACTATAATTTTGTTCGTTGTCTGTTCCATTTCGACCAATTATAGGTCGGCGTTCGGCACACCGATATCCACGGGACGACCGGCGACAGTCGAAGACACGTCCGCGTCGTTACCTCTGAGCGGTATGCAAGAGGAGCTGCGAACGATCCTTAAGGAGCTGCGATTCATTACGGATCGTATGAAAAAGGCGGACGAGGGCGACGACGTAATTAGCGATTGGAAATTCGCCGCCATGGTGGTGGACAGGTCCGACATTGTTTCATTAGAATTTTTCATCTGTTCGAAAGGTCCTGCGTTTATACAACGAAAAATGTTATCCAAGGATGATATTAACAATATTTATTTCGTTAGATTGTATAATTTAATCCTTGAAATTATTTTTCGAATTTTTGAAGCTTCTGTCTTTTTTATGTGGTAATTAAAAATTATTTAGCGTTGCTGGTAAAATGGTAATATATTGGGGAAATGATTATTGTATTAATTATAGTAACAAAAATTATTGTCCCAAGTGTTAGTTAAAACTGGGAAACGAAGTGATTTCAAGTGATTTTTGGAACTGCCTGTATATTACATAATATATTGTGTACTGTGTGATAATATATTATATACTGTATTATTATATACTATATTAAATTCTATTTTATTATACTAGTACATAATAATATAGTACACCATATATTATACGCTATTTTATATCGCATTAAAATATAGCTATTAATGAAATTGTATGCGAAAAATTTCTCTAACATGTTCGTTTCTGTTAATTGCAGGCTCTGCTTGTTCATCTTCACGTTATTCACAGTTCTGGCTACAATAGTCATATTGTGTCGTGCGCCACACATAATCGTCCAGTAAATAGACTGCCCCGGTCAAGCCACCGAAACAAAGCACAAAAAATACCAACGGTAAAGTCTCATTTTCACACTAATTATTATTATTCGTTGCTCGATCGCCGACAAAAAGACTCCGATTTAACCATTTTTTCGGAACCAAGAATTAAAACGTTGATGTTCACCTTTCACAATTTTCCTCGTCGAAATTCAAAGCTGAGAATTAATTTTCTTTACTTTTAAGATCACTGAGATCTCAGTTCGGCGATTATAGACTAATACCGATGCTCGTTTTCTCCCTTAGAAACGACGATGCGTGGGTTTCGAGGAGAGAGACACACACACAGCTCTTTTACGGCAGGACGAAGCAACGAAACACGGAGAGGGCGGGCGCCGAAGGATTCGTTGTGCTCTCTCCGTTTCCTTTCTTCTCGTTCGTGTCTGCTTGCCTCCTGCGCCCTTCGATTTTCCTCCGGCGACTGGATCAGAGAACCTTTCCACAACTCAACGACGAGGTGTGTTGGTCAAAAACTGGAAGCTCGGAGGCTGCTCGTGCCGTTTCAACGATCGCGGAACTGCGCCGCCTTTTAAACGCTAGACCTTGAAATGAGACGAAGAAGAAGAAGAAGAAGAAGAAGGTGTAAGGGAAGGATAAGAAGAAGAAAGTGTAGGAGAAGAAGAAGATGGAAGTGTAGGAGAAGAAGAAGAAAAAGAAGAAAGTGTAGAAGGTATAGGACAAGGAGAAGAAGGTATAGAAGGTATAGGAGATAGATAAAAAGGTATAAAAGGTATAGGAGGAGAAGAGGGAGAAGAAGACGGTATAGGTGGAGAAGAAGAAGAAGGTGTAGAAGGTTGACAAGAAGATGGTCCAGATCTAGAAGGTGGAGAAGGAGAACGAGAAGGTCTAGAAGGTGGAGATGAAGAAGGTCTAGGCCTAGAAGGTGGAGAAGAAGATGGTCTAGGTCTAGAAGGTTGAAAAGAAGATGGTGTAGGTCTAGAAGGTGGATAAGGCGAAAGAAGGTCTGGGTCTAGAAAGATGAGAAGAAGTAGATCTGGGTCAAGAAAGATGAGAAGAAGATGGACTAGGTCTAGAAGGCTAAGAAGAACAGAGTCTAGGTCTAGAAGGTGGAAAAGGAGAGAAGGTCTAGGTCTAGAAAGATAAGAAAAAGAAGGACTGGGTCTAGAAGGCTAAGAAGAACAAAGTCTAGGTCTAGAAGGCTAAGAAGAAGAAAATCTAGGTCTAGAAGGCTAAGCAGAAGAAAGTCTAGGTCCAGAAGGATGAGAAGGCTGATGAGAAGAGGGCCTAGGTCTAGATGGATGAGAAAGCTGATCAGAAGAAAGTCTAGGTCTAGAAGGATGAGAAGAAGAAGGTCTAGGTCTAGAAGGATAAGAAAAAGAAGGTCTAGAAGGTCTAGAACGATGAGAAGAAGGTCTACAAGATCTAGAAGGCTGACAAGAAGAAGGTCTACAAGGTCTGCGAAGGCTGATAAAAAGAAGGTCTACAAGTCCAAGAACAAGGAAACAAAGGAGGAGGATCGTCGTCAGGCAGCAAAGCAGCCAGAACGAAACGAAAACCGGAGGCCCAACCCGTGCGACCATTGCCAAAGAGAGATCGTCGTCCGTTCGGTTTCTCTTTTACCTCACGTTGACTAATAGGCGTTTTAAGCTTGTTTCACGTTCGAGCATCGTCCTACTCCTCAAAAAAAAAAAAGAGAACTCTCGATCGTCGACGAACACATTGCCAACAAAACTCGCGCCGGCGATCAAGAAAACGGCTGGGCGTATGCCGAACGAATAATAAAACGAACATAACAGGACAAGTACACGAGTTTCAGAGAAGAGGGAGGAGGGAGGAGGGAGGAGGGGGCGCGCGAAATACGGCGCCTCGACATACTGCTGACAATACACGGGCCACGTTGTGCGTTCACTTCCTTCGTTTAAACAAAAACAAAATGAATTAAGAAACGAATAAAAAAACAGAGCGAGAGAGAGAGGGAGAGAGAGAGAGAAAATTGCGCGCGGTAGGGAGGGAAAGGGTTGAAACCTAATTCGATCGCCCGTAGTTTTTTCGCCTCTCTCTCTCTCTCTTTCGCCGTGTCGCGACGAGAGAACAAAAATGTTATTGTATAAACGAACAAAAAAAAAACGAGAAGAAAAAAATCCCCGATTGTTCGCCGTATTATTAATAATGCCGATCGTGTAAACGTTCTTTAATTGTAAAAGTTGCGCGCACGCGCACGCGAGAAAAGCAAATACGTACCCGAGAAACGCGCGCGAAGCTTTGTTCGTCGAATAGAAGCGAAAGAGTGTGAGTGAGAGTGTGTGAGAGAATGTATGTATGTGTGTGAGCGAGCGAGAAAACCGGGACGCGCGGTGTTGCATATTCCTCGAGGGAGCGTTGTCGCGGCCTTTCAATAAATTAAATAGTTAACGGATCCGATAGCAAAAACGAAAGAGGTGCGGGGAAGAGGACAACAACAACAATAATAATAATAGTAATAATGTTAACGGCGACGAAGAAGAGGGGGAGAGAGAAACAGTTTTACACGTAAGGATGATAAAAACGATAACAATAATAATCGTAATAATAATGGATAACAGGTTATGTAAACGTTCGGACGACGCGCTATACGTATGTCAACGTGCAGGATTTATTATTATTATTGTTATTATTAATACTACTACTACTACTACTAATACTACTGCTACTACTACTACTACTAACACTAATACTACTAATAAAACTAAAACTAATACTAAAATTAATACTACTATTAATATTAATACTAATCGCGGTAATCGCTTTGTGCGCGGACCCGTCGCGATCGAGTCCGCGCGCACCGCCGCCGTGCCGTTCAAAGCGGCGATCTATATAATCGCGTGGCAACGACACACGGTCTTCAAAAAAAAATAACTGCCAAAAACTAGAGAAGCTCGAGACAGGGGTGTCCAACCGATTTTACAAGACCGAGGGGTGGGAGCGGGGCGCGCGGTTCGTTTACAACCCCCGTTTACGGGAACGGTGTTCGATCGCCGCGCGAAAAAACGAACGCAAAAACGACGATTTTACCGATTTCATCGATCTTGTCGGATCGATCCTCTTTTGATCATATGGGGTGCCTGGATTATGGTTGATCATATGGGGTACCTGGAATATGGTCTATTGAATAGGGTGTCTGAAATATGGTCGATCATATGGGGTGCCTGGAATATTGTCGATCGTATGGGGTGCCTGGATCACGGTCGATCGAACACCGTTGCCGCGTCGTCGTAGAAGATCGGCGTGTAGACAAAACTGCCACGGTTGGACGGACCCCCGCTTTCCGTACAGACGCGCAAAAGCCGAGTTCTCTCGGGAAAGGTCGTCGACGACGTCCGCGGACCGACGGACCGTCGGCGACCGTGTACATGGATCAGTCGGGAGCCATCGCGCTTTCACGACCACATAACGAAGCATTCAATGACTGTACTCTGACCGCGCGACGATTGCTATTGTTCTTGTTTACGGTTTGACGTGTATTTTTTGGGGATGAAATCGCGTGAGAGGTTCCGTGGATTTTTCGGTCGATGATTTTTAGGGGATGAAATCGCGTAGAGGTTATGGTGGATTTTTCAATCGCGAATTTTTGGTTGAGAAATTTTGCAAGGCGAATTGTAATTGAAAGGATTCTGGTAGGTGAAAATTGTTCGCTTAGGGTGGAGAAAGGTAGCGTTCAGTTTAGTTAGGGAGATGGAGTGGGGGGGGGGGGGGGTGAAGGTTGTCACAGTGATTGCAGAGTGAAAGCTTTGCAGTCGAATTTTGTATTGCAAGTTAATGTTAAATGGATTAAATCTAATCGATTTTAGTTTATGTAGTTTTCTTGGATTGAATTGCGTTAAGAATTATGTAGGCATCATAGTATATTAATTTCATTTTCAATATAAATTTTTAATAAGTGAAAAAATAAATAGTATATATTATGTTATGTTGCAAGTGTCATAATATATTATAGTATATATTGTACGTTATATTACGTTATACGTATCATAGTATATTATAGTATATATATTATATTAAGTTATAGTATATATATTATATTAAATTACAGTATATATATTTATTATATTAAATTGTAGTATATATATTATATTAAATTATAGTATATCCATTAAATTATATTACAAATAATCTAACGTATGAAATTTGAATTAAAAGAACGTACGAACATACTAGTCAACGTGTTAACAAATTGAATTAATTATGTAAACGTTATCGCATCTTAACTAGTATATTAGGGTCACAGACGACCCAAACGTTTCATTACATTTCTATCTTAGCACACAGGCTTTTGAATTCTCCATATTTTTATTATTTGACACGATAGCTAAAAATAATTTAAGTTCGAGAATTTATGTGAAATTAGGTTAAAACAACTTTTACACTTTTTTTTAGGCTCTCTTATTTAATTCACTAATTTATTAGTTATCCCGCGGCTCTTTTGTTTAATTCGCGGCTCTATCATTTATCTCACTACTCTCTTATTCATTTCTCTGACAATTCTCTCATTTATTTCTCTAACAACTCTGTTATTTATTTCTCTAACCTTTCTCTCTTCTTCAATTCGCTGCCCCATTATTTATCTATCTCGCTATTTTTCTTGGTTTATTTCGCGCAGCTCTTTTCTCGAACTCGGTTCCGCGCAATTTCAGTTTTCGAGTTTCAGTCCCGCCGGTTCGAGTCTATCGATCATAGAGTAACGCGCGCCGCCGCCGGTCTGGATTAATCTGGTTCGAGTCCCCCGACCTAGATTGGTCCTCTACTACTACTACTCCCAGCCTCTGGATCCTTAACTTGCTCGATAACGCGGGGGTTTAAAGTTGGCCTAACACGGCCGCCGCGCTACGTCTTACGATAGACCGATATTCGGCTCGCGTTGCGGTCTGATTTTAGCTCGTGCATCCGTTCTCCGATTAGTTCGAGATTTAACCCTTTGCACTCGAAGCCGTTTTAACTGTAAATGTGAAATAATATTTCCGACTCGTACTATTTCTATTCTATGCAATAAAGCGCACTTTTATGCGCACGAAATTGATTTTTTGCGACTCGTAGCAACAGTTTCACTACTCAACAATTTTTCAAATCTGAACCTTATTGTTATAAAAATTATTTTGGAACGTATTAGAATAATTTTAGTGGAGTTTTGATTATTATATTATCGATTATTATATTATTGATTTATATATTATGGATTATTCTATTATTAATTATTATAGTGCTGGCACTAAAACTAACAATTAGTAATTAACAAATTACTAATTTAGTTTTCACTTATCTCAACCCTTTCGTCATTCCACATACAACTTGGTTTCCCCAACAAACTTATAAAATTCGCAGTTTAGTAACAATTCTCTCCATTGTTTAAAGCGATCGTCGAAATCCTTTCCAATTACAACAAATCCGAAGGAGGATGCCTCTCGCGTAACGTATAGCGTAATTATTAATAAAAATCGAGAAACGCGAGAACGACGTCTCGACGGTGCACGGCAGCTGCGTTCCTCGTATCGTACAACGAATGTAAAGTTTAAACAAATACACGATGAAACATACGCGCTCGCGCGCGCGCAATTCTCGCGAGCTGAGAGCTCTTTGGATCTAGCCGTTTAATAAAACAATGAAAGAAAGCAAAGAGAACAAAGGGAACTCGTCGCCGCAGCGGTACAGTCATTGATCTTCTAATCGCACAAAAGAATAATAAAAAAAAAAGAACAGAAAAGATATAAAAACAAAAAGGAAGAGAAAAAGGTATCGTCGAAATCAACGACAGGGAGAACCGAAAACCCAATTCTATATTTTCCGATCTTAGAGAGAGACAGAGTGCAGTGCTGTACGGACCGCGAGCTCGCATATTTATTGTTAAACAAACAAAACGACGGGAGAAACATAAATAATGAATAACCTCGAGGTGTTCGGATTAAATACTCAAATAAAAAAAAAAAGAAAATAATTATGTACATAGGCGAAAGAAAATTACTGTTTGCATGTCGTGGGACTCAAATACACCGTTAGCGACGTATATAAGGGTGGGGGAAAGGGTTAACGTGGATGGACAGGTACCAGAGAGAGACAAAGTCTACGGATAAATAATTAAATTATTAATAGTACGAGATGCTAGTTAGACGCGAAGAATTTACGAATTGTCGAAACGATTGAAATTTTCTCGCGAGACGTTAAAAACGAGGAGAGAGGTTGTGTAAAGAGGGAGCCGAAATGGAGACAAGATCACCGATCCTCCGGTGTTATAGAATCCTACGGGGTTCTAGACAGCTTTAGAGAGCCGTCGATCGTCGGTCGCGTGACGTCGCGTTTCGAACCGATCGCCGTTAACGCGGCGAGTGCCGCGTCAGTCACCAATGACTGACTCCGCCAAGGCTTTCATTCGGATCGCGTCAGTCGCCGGTGACTGACACCTCGATTTTCGTTTAGGGCGCGTCAGTCACCGATTATTGACACCGCCGAGCTTTTCGTCCCGGGCCGCGTCAGTCACCGGTGACTGACGCGTGACTGACGCCTCGATTTTCGTTCAGGCCGCATCGTCAGTCGTCGGTGACTGACGCCGAGCTTTGCGTTCATACCGCGTCAGCCATCGGTCACTGACGCTTCGCGTTGCATACACTATACCATAATACCAGCGCGCGGCGACCCGACCGTGAAATTATAAAACCGCGCGGCACTCGACGCGCGCCAAAGGGTTAAGCGCGGTTCCCGCGTTCGAACAGGACGCGCCCATGAATTTCGTCGTCTCGAAACACGTTTTCATAGAAAAGGGGTTAAAAGGTTAGAGAGACGGACAGCTGCTCGAAACAGCCGACAATCATGCGAGGGACGCGAGATTATAGCGCGCACGTGGCAGACACATTGTGATAGTTCCTTTCAAAGGGTGGGGGGTTAGCGGTTTTTACTGGATGAACGTAAGAGGGGACGACGAGCATAAATCCTGACATTTTAGGGGCGTGATGTTGATTATTGAACGGCGATCGACGGCTCTCGGAAGACAATAATCACGGGGGGACGCGTTTCGGGGGGCGGCAATCGGGGGACACGTGCTTTCATCTACAATCTAGAATAATTTTCTAAGCGGGCGATCTTCCTTCGTTCCGGATTTCGTCGGACGATCGCGAAGCACCAATCGCCATCGGCGATCAATTCGTCGATCATCGCCCCATTTCCATTGGCGGTGGATCGATCGAAAACACAAGTGTCGACCGGACGAGCGCGCGGTCGCGAAGAACAAAACAAAAATAATGGAACAAAAAGAACGAAAAAAAAAACGAAAAAATAAACCACAACAAAGACAGACCAAGTATATAATATTTAATTATCGGTGGAAGACGCGCGCGAGATACCGTTTTGCGAGGATAGAATTATAAAAAAAAATGAAAACGCATTCATATAATAAATAAATAAATAACGCTGTATAAAAGACACCGAAAACATACGCGCAAGCAGAGAAAGAAAAAAGGTAAAAAAAGAAACAAAGTTTTATATCGTGTGCGACGCATTTTTAATACGAATGCTCATTAATAAAATAAAAAGAGACTAGCGGCTAAAAAACAAAACTATTTCGAATGTTGTTTGTATTCGTTGAAACCGATCGGATGTAAAAGAATTAAATTTAACGTGGTCGCGGATGCGAACCCGATTAGAAGAAAGATGGCGTCCGTGTTCGCGTAAAACCCCGGGCAGAGATTTCGTGATCTGCGACGGAAACGGCGATCGCGTTTTCGCCTTCGTTTGCCGGGACACGCGCGGGTCCATCGACGATACTATTATTCGCTATTGTCTATGATAACTATTACTAGGTATACTACGCTAGGCGCTATGCTAACGCTATTATTACTGTTATTATTATTATTGTTGTTATTATTTCGTTATCGCTCTTTCGATCACGTTCATCGCCATCGTCGTTGTTATTGTTACTGTGGTTATGATTTTATTGCGATCATTATACATATAACGTCGCCGCGGTTGTCGCTCTCGAGATTAGGCGAAAATATGAAAGAGGTTAGGGGCGATTAGGGGCGGCTCGTTCCAGCGGAATTTCCTCGACAACGGTCCTCGGGGCCTCGTCGATGCTCAATTAAAAATTACGTGGAATTAAAAGCGAACGAGCGTCCCCCGAACGCCGCAAGATGGCCGACGGTTCGACAAGATGGCCGGCGGCTCAAACGCTTCGCCAACAAAATGGCGATCGTACGAAGCGCGTTAAAACTGTTCCGTCGAAATCGACGCGACCATTTAATGAACACTATTTCATCTCCGCTTTGATTTCGACCTCCATACGAGCGCGGCAACGGCGGCGACACATCGTTGCCATCGTTCGCCCATTTACATATCCGTGTAAACGCGAATCCGGTGAGATATCCACGCGAGACTCGACGACGAGTCCCGCGAAACTAGGCAAATTGTTCGAGCGGTGGGAGTCGGTTATGTGAGGTTATGTCGGTGGCTTGTTAATCACTCTCACGCCGGTACGGTGAACAACACCCGTGGATGGGATGGATGCGTCGCAGCCGTACGATTCTAAAAAGAAGACAGCTCTCCGAACGAATCCCGGGCATGCATGCGCGCCCTCTGAACCCTTCGCGACCTTCGGGGCGAATTCGGTCGACAGTGTCAATCCTTTCCTAGCGAATTTGTAAGATGAGGATGTTGTTGCGGGCGAGCTGGGTTTTGGAGTGATCTCTAGAGTGGTCTCTGCAGTTGTCTGTTGGTTTGGGGATAGGAGTGGACAATTAGGGGAGAGAAGATACGATTATTCGAGTTGCTAGGATTGAATAGCTTATTCCTCTGCGAACGCCGTGTGCCGGGTCCTTCGACGCGCGGGATCGCGTAATACAACCTCTGTGATAAGAATCGATTATTGAACCATTGCCGAACGCAAAACCCCCTGAAACGAACGGTTCCACCGAGACCGGTGCACTGTCCGCTCCAAAAACACGCGCGCGCGCGCGCCTCGTCTTCCGCGCGAGCGAAAATTCTTTCCGTTCTCGATGTTTCTACAATATCGCAATTCTTTCCGATTCCACGGAGTCGCGAATCCGTCGCGAGCAACACGCACATAACATAGACGTTTAATGGGGTTAAGGAGGATACAGTGAAACATATACAGCGGTAAGGGATAATGAGGTTAGGATTACGATTTTCTATGGAGCATCTTTTGTAACCACGGATTTCTTAACCTACGGGCTCCAAGAGCCGAGTGCTGTTTGGTAAACCGAGGACTAACGAGTATTAACGAGTACTCACTCGTTGAATTCTGTTATGTCTGTGTTAAGGTTATGTATATTTCTTCTCGCCATTTTCGTCTCTTTCGAGACGGAATTGCTTCCTGCTCCAGTGTTTATTACTCAGAGGCATTTTGTTAACTTTTGTTAACTTTTCTTAATCTTTGTTAACTTTTTTAATGTCCCATAAGCTCAATTAGGGTAGGGGTGGTTACCTCAGTGGCGGCCATTTTAAATCTTCCTTTACGTAAATAGGGAAAGTATGACGCTAATGATTTGACTGCGGATTTTGTGCATTTGTAATAAAAATAGAAAGCTGGAAATTTAGATAATTAACAATTACTAGGCGAGACTTCGAAGAAGAGAATTTTTTAACAAATTTAAGGCTGTAGTATAGTTTCTTATAGTACAGTTTAATTTCGCAACAAAAAACATTAAATACTCTCTGAACAATTGATTTCTCCAACCAACATTTTCTCCAAATTTCGCCGCCATTTTCTCACCGCGCACGCGAAATCAAAGCTCGACGCGCATAATCGGCGTTCAGCAAAAATCGCAAAAAAAATCGCGGAAAAATCGAGGAAATATCGCGGAAAATTCGGCCCCGAATTCCTTCGATTTCCGCGGACGCGTCGCCGCGATCCAAAAAGCGATCGTTCGCGTAACACGAATCGCGTATCTTTCGCCCGGACAAAGCAGGCGTCGCGTTGCATCGCGCGGATCATCCGTGTTCAATCGCGGCGATATTTTCGGCGGATTGGCTCGCAACGATGCGCGGAGGATGTGCCGGCACGGTCTGCTGATAAACGAGGACATAGATAGATAAAGAGAGAAAGAGGGGGAGAGAGATGATGAGAGAAATATAGATAGATAAAGAGAGAAAGAGGGAAAAATAGATAAAAAAAGAGAGAGAGAGAAAAATAGATAAATAAAGACAGAGGGCGAGATAAAGAGAGAAAAATAGATGGAGAGAGAGAGAGGGTGGGTGGGGGAAGGGTGGCAAAATTTTTGTCGAGAGAGAGAAAAATAGATAGAGAGCGAGAGGGAGGAGGGTGGGGGAAGGGTGGAAAAATTTGTCGAACGTTGTTAATCAATGCGCTCTAATCGCGTTCGTTCGACAAACGAAGCGAATTCGTTCGAAGCGGTCCAGGGGGAAGGGGTGGGGGGCGTGGGGGGCCGATCGGCTGTTTCCGGTCGATGGATAGAACACGGTTTCGTTCTTTTATCCGGCGTGTTGCTCTTCGATTCCGCGGACGCATCGCCGCTCGACCGTTTTCAAATCGTTTCCCCCCCCTCCTCCTCCTCCCCCTCGCCGCCCTCCGCTGATTCGCGGGACGCGCGTTTGTCGCGGTCACCCCGTGTGCCTCCTCCGCGATACGTCGCCGAATCGTTTGGCCGAGCGAGAAACGCGACGCGAATATTACGAATGGACGGTTACGCTCGTTTGATCGGTCCCCGCGGCGGGGAGGGGGAGGGGTGGGGGACTGTCTGTTCGTGTCCGTTCTCGTTTCGGTATGGCTTCGCTGTTTAGGCTACGATGAAACGGGGACTGCAGTGGCGTAGAGGATTTTAGGTTATGTATAAATAGGGTATGTATAAAATTATTTAAAAAAAGAAAAGAATCTTTACGTGGCTCATCCTCGTTGCAATCGATATAAATAATTTTCTTTTTCAATTAAAATGATTTTTATCAAAAAATCCACAATCTAATAATACTACATGCATAATATTGTTGAAAAGAGCACGTGCTATGTTCTTTCGAAAATTCATAATTTTTTTTAGACAATGGCAATGTCTGCTATGTGTCCCATTCAGGGTAGTCCCCCCCCCCCCCGAACTATCAATTGTTTCTCCATTCGAACGAGAGAAAAAAAGAGAAGAAGAAGGGAGAAAAAGGCACGCGTTAACGAGCATAACGACCGTTCTATTTCATTTTCACCACGTGGAAATTTCCAGTCGGCGACACCCCCGGCTTTCGCATTGTCGTGGACGCCGGGTAATCTGTAAAAATTGGAGATTGGAATAGATGTGTGAAACAAACAACGAACGGAGTTCATTCATTTCTATACTTCTCCGCTGTTTAACCCATTAACTTTATGATAAATTATTACTTTTAAAAATTTTTTTTAAATTATATAAGTCATATAATATACATATTATATATATATATACTCAAAGCTATAGTAAGTATACACTCAAAATGTTTTTTGCCAATATAATTATATCGAAATTACGTTCTGTTATTAAAATTATTTATATTCTTTGAAAAATTCCAAAATTGAATCGCGACGGTGTGTATAAATAAAAATTCATAAGAAAAGATTATTGTTCGTTATCTCAACTATTTAAACAACGTCAAATAATAATGTACGAAAAGTTCAAAAATCAAGTGAGAATCGTAGCAGTTAATGGGTTAATATTTATGAGAGAGAGAGAGAGAGAGAGAGAGAGAGAGAGGCTTATGACATCATTTAGCCAAGACTTTGATTACTTCGTTCGGAAAGTGTTCGAAAGCTCGAAAGCTCTTCTTCGACGATTTAATTCCTTTCGATCGCTTTGGAAGAGGAGGAATTGAACAATGGTTTCGCGTTACGCGACGGAATTTAATGCGTCTTCATTCGCGGCTAATTGCTGTCAATTACGCGGGGCTCGGCTTGACGAACGAAGGCGAGCTGCCGCGGGTATACAGGAAATAGCGAGGCTTAGCGTGGAAATTGGCAATCGTCGTCTAATTAGCCCACTTGCAGCCAATTTCGGGTTTGATACTCTCAATACCGAACGCGCGCTTTGAACGCCATCGATAGCTGAGATACCCCCTTTCACCATGCTCCACCGTCGTGGATAAATATTCAATAATTATTGTTCCGGTTTTTGGAGAACTTATTATAATTCACAGAATTTTTTAAAATTGTACGAATCGATTTTGTCAAATTTTGGATAAATATTTCATCGATTCCATTGAAACATAAATGTTATTCATACTCACCACAATTAAAATCATTAAAAATCACCATCGCGAAGCTCTTCAAAGTACGCCAAATGGTTAAATAAAAATTCACCGCAACTAAATAGCAAATAAAAGCTGCACTCTCGCGGAAAATTTGCCTTTGCTCTTCGCGGATATTTTTCCTCCGCCTCGCGTTTCTCATTATCATTTTTCTCATGAATGCATAAAATCCGCGGGCAAGCATTAAGATTCAGCGGTGAGATCGATTCGCTCCATAAAATTTCATATCCTTGAGCAAAGTTATGTTAATTCGCGTTCCATCTACTCTCTCTCTCTCTCTCTCTCTCTCTCTCTCTCTCTCTCTTTTGCTCTTTTGCGAAGGATCCATTTCGTCCACGTTGTTGACTCCTGTCGAGCGCGCAGCGTCATCCATTTTCTGTATTAACTGTCCGGTTCATGCTAGATGAGTAATGGCCGACAAGATTGTTGCATATTATACTGTACCTACAGCGGACAAAGTAGATTTCTTGACCCTTTTTCACCCTCTTCACCCTTTGCATTATGATTTCTTTCTAAATTTTGTTAGGTAAGACTGGAGCAGGGAGGCAACAGGAAGTATAGTATAATTGTGAGAGGATTTTTGTTTTATTGTTGTTTTTTTATTTCTGCATTTATTGGTGATTTAAAAAGGGAAAGAAAGAAAGAGAGGAAGAAAAATCCAAAAACCTGGACTCTTCTTCTATAATTGTTAACAAAATCCAAAAACCTAGACTATCCTTCTATACTTGTTAACAAAATCCAAAAACCTAGACTATCCTTTTATAATAGTTACAAAAATCCAAAAACCTAGACTATCCTTCCATAATTATTAAAAAAGTCGAAACTAGAAAATTGAAACCTTGAAAATTTTAACAAAAATCGCTCCGTCACGTTACGGTATACCTTATTACATTAATTAATTAATTATTCAATATATTTGAATCTTCAATATAAAATATAAATACCTTAATATATTTATTACTATTATTTATTCAATATTCGATCATAAATCAGTACCAAGAGACGACAACAACCTGTACTCAAAAGTTACCAAGAAGTGAACCGCGTCTGTGTTTTAAACTCTGAATTCTCTATTCTTTATTCTGTCAGGCAGCAATTGTTGTAAATACGTTTCAATGGCGGACAGGCACACCGGTCTCGATGAGAGAGAAGACTCAGCGCGCGTGGTCACAAAAAGCATTTGTTACACATTCTGGGCGGATTCGTTCTCAGATGCCGATGAAAAGCAACAGAGCAAGAGAAAGACAGAGAGAGAGAGATAGAAAGGGTGTGTCTGTGACAGAAAAAAAAAGAGAAAAAGAAAGAAAGAAAGCGAGAGAGAAAGAGAGAGAGAGAGAGAGAAAGAGAAAGAATGCGTGCAAGAAAAATAAATAGAGAGAAAGAAAAAGGGAGAAAGAGAGAGAGAGAGAGAAAGAGAGAAATGGTGCGTGTATGAGAGAAAGAATGAAAGAGAGAGCCAGACAGAGAGAGAGAGAGAGAGAGAGAGCAAAGGAGAGAAAGGAAGAAAGAATGAAAGCAAAAAATAAAGCAAGAAAGAAAGGAAAACAAAAGCAAGAAAGAAAGAAACAATCAAAGAAAGAGAGAGAGGGGGGGGGGGGGGGAGAAAGTGTCTACGTGTACATGAACAGCTTCCAAAAGCGCATCGCAAACTGACATACACACCATGTATACATGCTCATAATTCGACACACGACACCATATACGTATAAATGAACTAGTCGCGAGCGTACATATACATACATATAGCTACATCTATTATACATATACATATATATATATTCATTGCGTATGGAACTACGAATAGACGTTTTCCTTAGGCGACACGTTATTACATAAATATGAATTCTATAAATTCTATATATACATACATACATAATCGACGGACGGCCCTCGAGCAGTGTGACTGTATATATATGTATTTGCCTGCGAGTGTATGCGTGTGAAGAGAAAAATAGAGAGAGAATAAAAGAGAAATAGAGAGAGTGAAAGAGAAAGCTAGAGAAAAATAGAGACAGCGAAAGAAAAATATAGAGAGAACTAAAGAGAGAGAGAGAGAGAGAGAGAGAGAAATAGAGAGAGTGAAAGAGAAAGCTAGAAAAAAATAGAGAGAGCGAAAGAGAAATATAGAGAGAACTAAAGAGAGTGAAAGAGAAAGATAGAAAGCGTCAAAGAGAGAAAGAGAGAGAGAGTCGAAGAGTGAAGGAGAGAGAGAGAGAGAGAGGTATGTGCAACCACGATTCGAAACAAGTTAAATTAGTGGATAGCCGCGTCGATAAGTCGTAATTACTAAGGGGGAGTCGTTTAATGAACTAAACACAAAGGAATTGAATTAGGTTACACGGGCAAACCAGGTAATAAGTCTGTCCCCATATAATTCGTCTCTGTTCCTATTCTCTGCGACGCGCGTACGCGACGAAAGAAGAAAAAACTGGAAACCGACGCTGGGTGTCTTATTTAAACGGAGAGGGAGAAACTAGTGGAAAAAGAAGAAGGAAAAAACACGATTACGACGATAATTGGTACGCGCGCGTGGACGCGGAGCTTGATTTTTGTATCCGTTCATCATCGTTTCTTCGAGCCGCGGAACCGAAATACGCGAGTGAGGGCGTTTCGCGGACTACTGTGATCGTGATCGTGTTAATACCGTGACGACTACGACCCGCGTCCTTATATTATATATACATGTGTACACTATAGCGTGTACTGTACATGAAATGTATATTATACGTCTATGAACGAACGTATATTATACGTGTATGCACAAGTGTATATTATATACATGTATACATACATATATATTATGCGTGCGCGATATAATATATTGTATATATATGTATATACATACACATGTATATTATTCATATGTATAGAATGTCCCAAAAGTTATTTGCAATCAGGAAATGAGAAAATTTCAAGCAACTTTTTACTTTGCGAAAATGTTCTACGAGGCTTCGTTCAAGAGTTATTAACGAAAACCAATCAAAAGCGAGATCAACGCAAGTTGGTCTCTCATTGGTCAGTGTTTTTCGTTAATAACTCCTTAACGATGCCACGGAGAGTGAGCTCCAAAAAGTTGCTCCAAATCGACTCAGGAATACCAATTTATAGCTTGTTAAACATTTGTGGGATATTTCGTGTAATCTGCATATATTATACATGCACGATATAATATGTTATACACATATGCATGCTTGTATATTATACACACGTACATACATGTATATTATAAATGCGTACATACACGTATATCATACATAATATACATAACATACTATACATATGCTATACATGAATATTATACACACACTATACATATATTATTCATGTATACTGTACATAAATCGTAAATGTACATTATACATATTATTATACATATTACCAGCGTATACACGTATGATGTATATATATACATACATAAATTGTACATAGACTCGCCGGGAGTATTTCGATCACCGTGAAAGGGTTTGCAAAAAGCGGTTTCTCATTTTCATTGTTCGGCGTCGATGAACGATGGAAGGGAGTGATCGAGATATCTCTACACGATCCACGTCGATGCAAAATAACCCAGCGAGTCCGGCAGGATACCTTTGTTTACATTTATATAAACACACGTACACAGGGAAAACGAGAGAGTGAGAGAGAGAGAGAGAGAAAGAGTGAGAGAGTGAGACGCGCGAACGCAAGGATAAGTGCTCGTAATTATTAATGGTAGGCTTAGTTACGCGAAGCCGTGCAAGAAAGACACACGAAGATAGCCGAAGATGAAACGCGCGTTCGGCGCGAAATATTCCGCGGCGCGGCGAAGACGAGGCAGCCGGAGAGGAAGCAGGAACGAACGAAGCAGGAAGACTCGCGAGCTACCGTTTCCCTTCGTTTTCACATGCTCGCCAGGAAGCGTGACCGCGGACAGGAACGAGGTCACGGAGCATCACCGTATCGAAGACCAAAAGGCTCGTTCACCATTTCCTAAACCAGAGCCTGCTCCTATTCGCTCGACAGGGACTGGCACAAAATATACCATAATATCTGGGCCCCTACATGAGGCTATTCCTAATGCAAGGGCTCACTAAAATTCGTCCCTGATCATCGACGTCTAACAGCCGACCAGCTGCAATCGCAAAAATTGTGTTTAAATTTTGTGCCAGTTCTTTTTGAGCATAGTTTTCATGGTGTCCCATAAGTTGCTCAAAGGTGGATAGATATGGGTTCCTGGGATAATTTTAAGCAACTTTTTCCTTTGCGAAAATGTTCTACGACACTTCGTTCACGAGTTATTAGCGAAAAACGGTGACGAATGAGAGGCGCCGATAAGCTAGGGCCAGTAGAGCTCGTCTCTGATTGGTCACCGTTTTTCTTTAATAACTCGCGAACGAAGCGTCGTAGAAAATTCTTGTAAAGGAAAAAGTTGCTCCAAATCAACTAAGGAAGCTTTCTCTTCTGTTTTTTTTTTATTCACTTATGGGACGCCATGTAATCGCATCCCATCATCTCCTCTCGACTACCAACCGCTCTCATCCCTGTATAAAAACCGAGTCCATGCGATCTATCCGCACAAAAAAAGAGAAACGAAGCCCCCATCGCATGCCACTCTGAACGGACGCACAATGACGAACCAATCGTCACGAAGATGATAATCCGAGACGAAGATGATACCGTCATCTCGGCCATTAAACCGACCATATTGTACATAGTCTCTGTACGCGCGAGACGCATCTGTACACACGTTACACACGCGACACACATTACACATACACACGCGATCGTATATTCTGTATTATCCTTACGCGCGAGAAAGCACCCCGGCGAATTGCGAACCGGAAAGCGAGCGATGCGGATGGCAATCACTCGATCGGAAACCGCGCTCTCCGTTCGCCGCATTCTTTTTTTTTGCGATAACTATAAGCAAGTCGCGCGATTTTACACTGGCCCGTTCTGGACGAGGAGATCGCGGCTGACGCTGCGATTATTTATTTATTTATATAGAGGATCTTTTTTAGTATTCAAGGTCTACTTTTTTAGTATTCAGTCTCTTGTTAATACAATTTTTAGGCTATTTTAGATAGGTCAAAATATATAGGATAATGTTTTTTTTTTTTATTTAATACCCCGTATTCGAAAAATTATTTCGAACTTATTAAATATTATTAAATAAATTATTAAAATACTATTTTCTTCGCGGTCGCATAAATCGTTTAAATTTGTTTCTATTTCGTCTATATTTGTAATTGCATATTTTCAATGCAAACTGAAAATTTCAAATAAAGTGATCAGCCACGATCTCCTCTCAGACCGGCGAAACTAGCAGATAATAACGACTAAATAAATAATTAAATAACAAATGGGCGAAAGTACCGAGAAACGAACAAACAAAAAAGAAAACGAGTGCTGATCATTCGCGTCGCCGTTCGACATTCTCGTTCCTCTGCTC
Organism: Augochlora pura; assembly: GCF_028453695.1. Classification (NCBI taxonomy): domain Eukaryota; kingdom Metazoa; phylum Arthropoda; class Insecta; order Hymenoptera; family Halictidae; genus Augochlora; species Augochlora pura. The sequence continues at coordinate 1,866,296 of NC_135781.1, forward strand.
GCTGACTCTTTATAGGCGTTGTACACGTGATTTAAATTATTATTAATTATTATTATTATTATTATTTTTATTAACGCCTATAAACGAGACCGCCGAAAGAGAAATAGAAAACGAATCGCCAATAAAAAAAGAAAAAGGGATAAAACAAAAGCGAACGAAAAAATACATTAATAAACTACGAATAGTCTAACACGAGCTAAAGAAGAGAAGAAAAAGAGAGGAAATAAAGATAAAGCTAGGTTAAACCAATTAAATAAATTGAAATGAAAATAAAGAGGGAGAGAGAGAGAGAGAAACGGAGCTAATTTAAAAACTAAGATCCGCGCGCGAATCGAACAATCTGCCCGCGTGGACGAACGCTAAATTAAAAAGAAAAACGCGAACGAGAGGTTAGGATTTAAAAAAAAAACGAACAGAGGCACGATTCTAACAGAGAGAGAATTATTAATATTTAATAATAACGCGCGCGCGACATAAACGTAAACGCGTGACTAAAAAGAAAAAACGTGTAGAAAGGGTTAAAAATCGTTAATTTTCAATCGAATTGAAATTGAAAAAAAAAGATAAATAAATAAATAAATAAACGTATGATAAACGATGGACGTGCGTTACAGTAGCAGATTCAAACGAAAGGAAAAGAAGAAAAAACAAGAGCGACGAGATCCGCGCACGTTTGTAATAATAAATCGTAAAAAACGAGATAATATTAATGAAAAAAAATGAAATAAAAAACGTAAGCGATTTAAGGGGGGGGGGGGAAGAAAAAAGAAATAAAAACTGTAAGCGATTTAAGGGGAGAAAAAATAAAAAAGCGTAAGCGATTCAAGGGGAGAAAAAATAAAATAAAAAACGTAAGCGATTTAAGGGGAGAAAAATAAATAAATAAATAAAATAAAATAAAAGCCGCGCGGTATGCTCAAATTGTAGAGGAAAGTTTTATCTCTGTACATGCGCTTAAGGGGAGATCATCCTTACCTTAGAAACTATTGTACGATTAACTTGTACCGGATAATTATTATTATTGCTTAATCGAGGGCAATCGATTTGAAAATTATAAATGGAAAAAAAACGTGGGATAAAGGGAAGCGACGCTCGTCGCGGTGGCGAACAGACACGATCCGCGAACAACATTGTTTTTTTAGCGTTAAGTCGAACGGTGTGGAAAGAAAGGGTTTAGAAAGAGTGAGAATGAGAATGAGAATGCGAGCGAGAGAGAAAGAGAGAGAGAGAGGCCAGACCCGGCGAGGGTTTCGATCGATTTAATGGCGGAAAATCGCGTTCGCGCGGCACAAGAAAGTTCCAATGACACTGTAAAGATTTAACGAATAATAAAATGAACATTACAAAAAATATAACAATGCACGAGTTAAAAGAACGGGTTGCGAACCTAACCGGCAAAAAACAGAAGAAAAGAAATTTTATTGCGTTGTTCGGAAAGTCATTTCGTTCTCTTTCCGATGGAAATGAAACACAATAGATCACTGAACAAAAACTATTGCAAAGAATCGAAAATTTTTAACAAACAAGGCTTGCTATATTAGTTGTCCAAATATATAATAATTATGCAGAGCTTAAGTATGACGTTGGGTTGTGAAAAAATTAGGTCCTTCGAAATTACTTTCTGAAGAACCCAATTATTTGTTCTAGGAATTTCTTACTTTTCGTTGTTCCAACCCTTTACTTCGAGTCACCTTTTCTTCGTTCATGGCGTTTACTATAGCTCGTGGCGAACACTCGAACGTCCGGCTGACGGGGTTCAGCTACGCAGCGTTCGAATCGCATCGAGTCAAAAGGGTTGAGGTACGTATTCAAACCAAACGACGATCATTATATTGTTAAAAATAAATAGTTTTTGCAATAGTTGCGGCGTGCTAATGACAAAATGGGGTAGCTTTTTTCAACCCCTGTACAGCGCCATGCAGTGACGAAATGGTCAAACTGTTGGCCACATTTATCGACAGAGTAATGATTATAAATGAATGATTATAATGAATAACTAAAGATTATGTAATTACTAGAAAATATTTGATCAACTGTCGAAATAATTGCACTTTATATCGTAATTCTATAGTACATGTGTCATACATACTATATTCATTTATTGCCTCCAGATAATATTCCTCACTCGTAGTAAAAATGGAATATACAGAAAACTCTCTTCTTGCTAAACTGTTCATTTTACAAGAACTATCGGTAACAAACTGGTAAAAAGGTGCTTCAAACCGAGTCAGAAGAGTCTAAAAATTGCAATATCTGTACAAATCCAGTGCCTATAGTACATTTTACATACCAGATGGCACTGGTATCCAATTCCCGACTAAAACTCCGAATTAAATGAGGCATAAAGAACACCCGATTCGTGCTAAGTACTTGGACACAGGATGTCCCCTATACCTCCTCCACAATAACGTAATAACTACGTTGAAAGAGACTTACGTCTCTCGGTGCTACGTTGCACATGAGAAGAGGTCATTACAATCATGCGTAAAATATCAGGTCGATAAGGTAGCTAGACACTGATCGCGAAAGCCCACAAAGGCCCGCAAGATGCTCGGTCTATTCCGTGCGCCTTGTCCGTGTTAAAAACTTCGTAGAAACGAAAACATAATTATAAAATGCTGCTAACGAAAGTGTCGTTCACCTAATAAAGATTATGTGTTATGTCGGAGTTCGCCGTGTTTATTAGGCATCGTATTCGTCGTGTCCGTGCCCCGTGCTTAGCCAGAGAAAAATGCTGAACAGATTTAAATCGGCGTTTATGAACGCTGTGGGCGCAAGCGAGCTCGGCCTACAATATCCAAACGATTCGGATAACGACGCGATAACGGATTACATTAATTCGAATTTCGCCACCGAGGTAGAAAATAAGCCGTACAGTCGTCCAGGTTTTTTAGGGTTAACAGCTGAGGAGACACAGGTGTGTTGCCTTGAAGTATTGTGATTGTCACTGTACACTATACTTGTTAACAAACAACTATATCCAATCTGTGTCTTATATAGGTGAGCGCGGATCATACAGTTAGACCGATCATAGTTCCAAGAGATCTGAGTCGACTGCCATGGTGTGCTGGCTACGCTGAATGTATAAACGCTGGGAAAAGCACTTGGAACGAAGACCAAGCCTCTGCGACCAGGGGAGATCTAAAATTAAACGATGTGAACGTCACGTTGCCTTACGTCATGTTTTCCATGTTTGATGGGCACGCCGGTTACCAAGTTGCTTTGACTGCGAGGCTACAACTTCATAAAATAATCCTTGTAATAACAATTGTTAATTCTTTACTCATTCTCATTTTTATTATAAAACATATTTTCTAATTTATATTATCTTTGTTCCAGGAAAGGTTAATGGCGATACCAGGGAATATGTTATTAAACGATGACGAGGATGAACTGATAAGCGGTACAGATTTAGTTATCGGTGCTATTGAGCTAGCGTACAGACAGATGGATCAGATGGTAGAAGCTCAGGCTCAAGGTGGAGGCGGTGGTTGTACAGCGATTACTATTTTATTCCTTAATGGTAGATTATACGCAGCAGGTGCTGGAGATTCTAGGTAAAACTTTCTGTTCCTTGCGCGCGCAGACGGAAGTTGCAAGATTTTCTAACGAGTGTCTAATGACAACAGGGCTATATTAGTGAAGGAGGACGCCCAGTACGCGTTGACGAGAGATCACACTCCTGATTCAGAGTCTGATCGCGTCAGAGCGCTCGGTCTTCTAAGAAGCAACGAGTTGCTGTCTAATCATTTCACGCCGCTAGAATTTCGGGAACGTCCTTTACGGAAAGAGTTAGGCTCCATGGTTTTATATAGAGAACCTTACATGACTGGCTGGGCGTATAAAGTATTATCTCATTCTGATTTGAAACTACCTCTTATTTCTGGTCACGGAAAAAGGGTGATTATCTTCGATATCTTCGTAAATAGACTGGGAACGATTCTGGATACAAATTCGTTGTAAAATTCTTGTTCAGAGCCGAGTGATGGGAACTATAGGAGTGACGCGCGGATTCGGAGATCACGGATTGAAGGCAGCTAACACGGGAGTAAACATAAAACCATTCCTATCGTCGCAGCCGGAGGTGCAGTCGATTAAATTGGATAAGATCTGCTACCTCACGGAACGCGATTGCGTTATCGTGGCCACGGACGGCCTCTGGGACGTCGTGTCGGACAAAGCGGCAGCGAACATACTTAGGAAAACTCTAGCCCCGGACACGCCATCGCTAGAATATAGGTATCCCTCCCTGTAAGTTAAAGTACACGTTCCAACGACGTGTGGTATACGACCGTGGTTCTTTATTTCAGGCTCACGATGGGTGCTCAAGAATTAGTGCAGGCGGCGAGGGGTAGATTGATCGGTCGAGTCTGGGTAGGTAAATCGGACAGTCCCGAGGAGACGGACAAAAAGTTTCTGCCGATGGCGTCGGTCGACGACATCAGTGTTCTAGTTGTTCCATTGTATCCGTACTCCTGCGAGCACAAGCAATGGCTGAAAACGTTGCACCAGGAGAGAAGATATTCTATGGATTCGATACACATATCGTCAAACAATTCCACATAACAGTATACGACCAAATCTACCGTAACGGATTAATTTATAATTTAGTATATAGGTTATGATCGAGCAAGATTATTCACAGAGTTATAGCGTAGCATACACCGGAACCGTACGTTGCTTTTACGATTGCTTTTGAAAAAAGTAACAATTTCTATGTACATTGCAGTTTCAAAGAAACAAAAACAAAGAAATGAACACAGAAGAAACTTTCCAAACGGTTTTATTCTTATTTGGAGTGGATAGTTTAGCGTATACTGCCACCTTTCGTTGATTGTAAATTAGACGAACGCCATATAATTATTTAACCGAACATTCCAATGTTTAGCGCATATCGAGCATAACTGTAACTTAATTTTTAAGCGTTACGCAGCATCCAAAGTAGACACGGGTACAGTGTTTCTTTAGCTTCCGCAGTGTGTGCGTGTGCATTATATTTTATTTTGCGCGCCGCGCGCGAACCATCGATATAAACACAGAGACGCAGAGGGAGAGTGCGGCGGACGAATTTGTCCGGCGGTGATATTATCGGAACCATATAAGAATGTTACATTGCGGCGATTAAATATCGTTCGTTTTTATTTTCTATTTATTTTTATCTCTATTTTTTTTTGGATTTTTGATCTTTATTACTTTTTATTTGAATAACAACTACTCGAAAATCACAGTATGTACGCGTATGTACGGAATCGTCTTTACGTGGTTGATCCACCAATCCCCTTCGATGACCACGAATAAAAAGATATTGTATATAAAAGGTGCGTTATTGCCTTTTCTTTTTTTAGTGATGAATATAATAGGAACGTAAGTTTTATCTCGTCTTTATATATTCTATTTTTATTTCGATGTCGATATTGTAATTGAGAAAAAAATTTGAATAAACGTTCATTGTATTCATTCGGACACCGACGGCCTCGTTTGTAGTTAACCAATTAATCGCTAATTTTAATCATTGATGAATTAATTTTAATAATAATTGCATATTTGAATTGATTGCTTTCTTTTAAGCGACGCGAACTTTGTGTTTTAACGCTTTTGTTACCATGCGAATACATTAACATTGTAGTGATTGACTTTTAGCAAATACGCTTGAAAATATTCCTTTAAATAACAATTTTGAAACAGGTGATTAGATAGTTATTTTCAGGCGATCTCACAATCGAAGAATTTATCAGCTGATCATTTAATTCCGAATCAGTCGGCTTCGCAGAATTGTTAAATATCCATTTTGTTGAAGAATAAAAATGATTTCTTAGAATTGTTTAAAATAAAAAGCTGTAATAATAACGAGTAATTTATACTTTGAGAAATTATTATATATTTATTATTATTATATTACACTTTAATTTATGCTTTAGAAAAATTTTCACTTTTAGGAAAATCCAGTAATTGTAATTTGAAGTGGTAAAAATGTTAAAAATATTTACAATCAACGTCAATGACTTTATATTAAAATTTTAAAGGAAGATCTAGTATCTATTTCGGACAATCGATAGTATCGCGGAATGAAATCTAGTCATCGCGACAAACTTGTAAACAATATAATTTAAAAGCACCGCTTTTCTAAGAAAGATTATTAAATATCGATTTCAAAGAACACTTTAGATGGTATCGTCGGCGGCTCGTGTTACGATTATCGGATGAATTGTTTCAGATGTTTGCCGGATCGTGAAAACGATAACTACCATAGACGCGATAACGCGGAACATGGATGATAAACTTTTTCATGGAAATTATCAATAAAAGCTTCGGAGATCGTTGAAAATAAATCGCTGTAAATATAAATAGATCCGATTTCACGCGAACCTGGTAAATTGTCTCTGATTACACTTATAGTGATTCGAGTGGAATCAGCAGGTTATGGCAACCGTTTGCTTACTAGTCACGTTAACAAATTTCTTCTTCTTATTATTATTATTATGAAATTAGGATATAAAATTGGAAAGTCTAATTTTATATTATTTATATGATATGAAATTCGTATAATTTAAGTGGTATAAAATTTATATAAATTAGGTGATATAAAATTGATATCATTTTTGTAGTATAAACTTTATATAGCTTATGTCATATAAAAATTGATATGAAGAAAATGGTCTAGGAAAAGGGTTAAAACCTAGAATCACCTTTACCGTCTACTTCGGGGGTTGAAACAATGGCGACAGCTTCTCATTGACCCCTTCAACGACCTTAAATCCTAAAAAGTTACTCTCGCGATCATTTGAAAGTCGGCTTAGTCTAATGGATCATTCTGAAAGCCTTATTATCGCGGCCCTTATTTGCGCGTCCGCCGAAAGGCGGCCAAAGTTTCCTTTCTTTCGCCGGGTAATTGAAACAAATGGAAAAAACCGCGCTTGTTCCCCAATTTGCGGGAACGCCTTAACACGCGTTCGATTTCTTGGTAAACGGGGTGCCGCCATTCGACGCTATAATGCGGCCATCCAGCACGACAAACGAGAATTGATGGGCGTTCGCACAATTTTCAAGCGGACGCAATTCACGAACCGCGCGCCGCGTACGTTGACCTTTTTGTTCGCGGTGTATAGTGCGGTCCGAAAAATCGCCTTTAAATGTCTCTCTGTTTCAGTTCACACGGCACCCAATTGCCTTGCTTGCGAATCATTCCCATGCATGTCAATCGTACGGAAACTGCTTGTTGGGTAACTCCCAATGATTCTGCAAGCTCCTCTTGCGTTCGACTCGGATCTTCATCGAGTAATGCCTCCAATTGATTGTCTTCAAATTTTGTTGGCTGCCCAGAGCGAGGCTTGTCTTCAACACTGAAATCACCATTCTTAAAGCGTCGAAACCATTCCCTACATGATTTATCAGTTGGAGCATTTTGTTGCAAAAGCATTGGAGCAAAAGCTGCACTTTTCTTCCAATTAAAGCAGAAAACTAAAATCTGCTTAGTTAACACAAAACTTGACATATTCAACCGAGTAAAAAACAGGTGTATTAAATGAAACTCGAAGCAATATAAACTGAATGTTATCGGCAGATACCTAACCTCTCAGAAACAATTGAAATCAGTTGTTACTACGAAACAGTTATAACAGCCAGAGCTATCTTTTGAAAACGGACCGAACTAATTTGTGCTCCTAATATATCCATCTAACTTTCGTTTTGTTCTTCTCCTTTGCGCCATGAGGCCGGGCGACGTCGGATCCGTTTTTCACGAGTTATAGCATGGCTATCTGTCACAGTCATCATCGATGGCAACTTCGAGGATACCGGGGGACGTAATGCCTCCTGGCCCTACGGTGTAAGGGCGGTGAAAGAAAGGATAAGATGGGGGGGGGGGGGGGGGGGAGGGGGGGGAGGGGAGGAGAGAAAGGGGGGGAAGGGGGCGGGGGGGGGGGGGGGCGGGGGGGGGGGGGGCAGGAGACGGAGAAAGCGAGAAAGAACGGGTAACTTACGGTGTATCGGAATGGCCGGCAAGTTAGGGGTCTCTCGCGCCGCTCACCGCGATGCATCATCGTTAGGAGAACTTTGGACGGCTTCCCCCGGTTACGCCATTGATGGCTTCCTACGATAGGACATGATGTATCTTTGCCCTCATCGTTGCCGCGGCGTCCGAAAAGCGTCTCGGATGCAATTCGAAAGGAAAAATTGCGAATTAAGCGCTCAAGACGATCTCTTTCCAGAGCGCGCTATAGTGTGTGTCGCGATAATCGAGCGATGACAGGTATAACAGAGAATCCTACTGAAATTATTTCAAGTTGTCGCCTAAAATTTATATAAAATCCTCTTAATTTTTATTCAATGCGAGATTTTATTGTTAATGTATTTTTTCAGGATAATTTTAACGGATTTAATGCATCGAGAAAATTTTGATTTGTTTATCGACGCCTCGCGTCACATGGTGTGTACTGATCCAAGGTGTACCGATCCAAGGGTCAATTTGACTCTTTTCAAGGCTCCTTTTTCTCTTCTTTTTCCTTTCGTTAATCGGTTCATTTTCGTTCCGATTTTCTGCAGCTAAAAGACGGCGAAATCGCAGAGAAACGGCGACGCTCGGTATTTCGCGCGAGTAGTTCGCGGTAATTCGTCCCGTTTCTATGGATTTCACAGGGTGCCAAGTCGACTTCGCCTCGTTAGTTCCTCAGGTGGCTCGTGCCCGTTGTCAGCTGTCTTAGGCTTGTCCTCCTCCGCCTCCACCTCCTCGTACCTAATGTCCCTTTAGCTGTAAACTCACGCCTAGTTGCCGAACGTGATGCAACGGATAATGCGACAAGTTTGCTGTCGAGGGATTATGTGACCAGTGTTTCGTGTCTTGCCGCGCATTTACCGTCTACATATTTTAAGGGAATCCTAGACCGTCCTTGACGGACGTATACATTAATAACGACGGATTATTTATATTTCTATTACATTTAGATTGTTAATAACTTGGACCCTTTTTAGGCGACTTTTAATCCTCCATTTCCGACGCGCTTTCGTTCGCTGAGGAACTATTGTCCCCGTCTATATTTCTAAGTGGAACTGTACTTATGAATCATGTTGTCGAAGTTTATATTTCACGGTTAAGGTTTATAGTACCGTCATTTGTTTATAATTTAGTTTTATGGAAGTTTATTTATTTCAAAAGTGATTGAAGTCTATTTATATTCAAATTGAGATATTATAGATATTTATATTATATAGATATTTATACTATAGATTGAAAAAGAAAATGTTATTCACTGTATAAAAAATAAAACGTTCAATTTCCTATAAATCCAATAAAAATTACTACACAACAAAAAATATACTACACTATATACGAGTACTATAGATCGGAAAAAGAAAATGTTATTCACACCGGTGTCGAAACATCGTCGATTGCAGCTGATGAAGAAATCGCGTTCGCCGAGGAAAACAACTCGAAGAAACTTGTGGAAATCGAACGATAATTGTAAACGAGTCGACGAAGGCCTCGCGACAATTACACGGTGACTGATAGATTACGGTAATTGATTGCTGGTATAAGATGTTGTCGCGGGATTTTTATTCCGCGGATCGCGATAGCCGATCTCTATCGCCAAAGATAGATCTACGGACCGGCGTGGATTATAGCAACAATTTTGTTTAAGACGTGAGGAGACGACGGGTAAGGAGAGTGCATTATAGAGAGAGAGAGCAATAGAGAGAGAGAGAGAGAGAGAGAGAGAGAGAGAGAGAGCAATAAAGAGAGGGAGAGCAATGGGAAGAGAGAGAGAGAGAGAGAGAGAGAGAGAGAGGGAGAGAGAGAGAAAGAGAGAGAGAGCGTTAGAGAGAGATCAATAAAGACAGAGAGCGATACAGAGAGAGAAAGAGAGAGAAAGAGAGAGAGGCAGGAAGAAACGAGTGTTCCAGGCAAGGGAGCAAATTAACCTAATGACAGATGTTTCCCGTGAGATGCTGAAAGAGTTACCATTCCGCCGTATGCGAATCTCTCCTGCTGTTATATCAAAGGAGCAGACCCGCTCTCGGCCATTCTCATAGAAAATACGCGGTTCGTAATCAAATCGTCGTAATCGCAGTTCGCGCTGTTCGTTTCTCTACAACCCGGATATGACAGAAACGGAACAGGGAAACGATCTCGTGGAAGCGTTCTCAAAGCTATTTTTTCCTGCTCGTTGCTTGCGACAGCTTCTGCACGAGCTGGACTCATTGTGTCAATCTTCTTGATATATATAATAATGTCTTGATATTATATATTAATTTAAATTGTTCCATGCGGCTGTGATTTAATTTAATTATGATTTTAATAAGTTGGTGTGGATTCTTTATTAAATATGGAAATGGACGATGTCAGTGGTCGAGTTTTTTTAATTTCTCGAAGTGAACTCGGCATTTTGTTGCAATATTATTTACCCAGTATTAAAGTAGACAGTTTCAACTTTCATTTGAGCTAAATTGCATAAAAATATCTCCACGGAAACACATCTGAAAATTTATTTAAATTGTCATTGTGAAGTTCAATAAATCCCACGATGACAGTGTTCGACTCTATTTAATTTTCCAAAATGGTATCGCCATTTTCTTACAATATGATATACCCTGTATTAAAGTAAACACTTTCAGCTTTGATTTGAGCTAAGTTGCATAAAAATATCCTCACCACAACACATCTCAAAATTAATCTAAACTATCACTTCAAAAACTCTAATTCCTTTATAATTTCCTCCGCGACAATTACCCAAATCGATTCGCCCTTACATTCCCCTCAAAAACTAATTAAGGCTCTAAAATCAATTAGTTTACAAGCTACGATTTTTCCTCCGTGCGCGTCGTCGCCGACGACACGCTAACGGTTATCCGATATCGCATTAGCGTACGTCAGGGCAAGTTCTTCCGCGGCGACGGCGGCGGCGCTCCGCTCGCCAATAACTCCATTTTCGCTGACATAACTTGTAATCGTGTAATCTGGCGGGCAGCCCGCTACGGAAACGGACGATTCCGTTCTTCGACGACGACCACCGCCGCTCTCTCTCTCTCTCTCTCTCTCTCTCTCTCTCTCTCTCTCTCTCTCGCTGTGAACGCGGCCGCCGTTCAATGTAATCGTCGGACGATCGGCCGAGCGAAACCAAATCCAATTTCTGTGAACGCTGAAGGACGCGTACTCGTTAATCCGTCAAACTGGACGCTGCCTCGCGGTATCTTGGCCAACGCCGGCGACGCTCACCGTCGTCCAATCGACGCGCGGCGATTGTACCTCGCTCTCCCCCTCGGTGTCGGAGCGGAGATAACGCTCCTCTCGTCGCTTCTCTTTATTTCTTTTTCTTTTTTTCTGCGACGATAAGGAAACGGTGTCCAAGATTTACATTGTGTAACGTGCTCGATGAGAATTCGAGTGGGAGGTATCGAAGAAGTAACGGAGAGCGAGGATGTCGCTGGTAATTGCGGCACCTGTGCGAAAATCAACACGCGTGTACACTGGGTGACACGATTGTATGGATTTGTTGAAATGTTTTCGGAATTGTTGGGGATGTTGGAAAATATTTTGGTTGAGAGGCGATTGGTTTTTGGGGAAAAGGATTGGTTTTTGAGGGAGCATAATTTGGGGTTGGTTAATATTTTTATAGTTGATGAGTGAAAATATATAAAATAGCTAAAATATATAAAATAGCTAAAATAGCTAAAAAAGCTAAAAAAAAATAGTTGCGTTTAAAAAAGTGAAGATAATCTTAGTACCATCTTCACGCGTCAACCTAGACAAATTTTACCGATATCAGATTATATACTAATCAATATTATCATAATCTACGATTTTTAAGACGTTTGACGGGTTCGATATAAATGGGTCATCCTGTATATTGCCACATCAAGTGGTACAACGATATTGAAGCGACAAAGGCTTACTAGGAACCAATCTAGCTTTTATCGCGGAGGCTATAGAATAACAATTAAAATCACGGTGCTACTTCGTCGACAATTAGCTCGGATCATTGTTTAACCAGCCGGGCAACGTTCTCTTCGCAGAGTGGCGCAATGTTTGTTTGCCTATGGATTTATTTATTTCTTCGTTTCTCTTCTTTACTTTATTTCTTCATTTCTTTCTTTACTTTATTTCTTCGTTTCTTTCTTTACTTTATTTCTTTATTTATTTCTTTACTTTATTTCTTTATCTATTTATCTTTTTCCTCCTTAATTTCTTTCTTTCATTCGTTCTTTCTTTTTTTCTATATTTATCTATTTCTTTCCTATTTATCTCTTACTTATCCCCTTCTTTGTGTCTTTGAATCTGATACAGGCTACAATCAACGTGTTAACAAATGTGATAAAAATATCTAATAATCTACAGTTTAAAAGGACTATTTTTTCAAAATATTTCTGACCAAGACTCCATTGAAATAAAAATATCTGTGATAGCTCAAATAGTTATGACACTCTAATAATTAGTTCGAACAATGCTATAGCGACTACTATAGTGACACAAATAAACACATGATTACATCATTGATAAAATATAAAAACTTCTTAAAAATGTATCTACTTGAATTCGATACAAGCAAAACAAACGACATTATTTTCCGATCTCCACAATAATACCATGCTTAATTCCAAAACTCTACAATATAATATAAGGGTTCGTAAACGCACGTTTCTGCCACAAAGTAGCACCCGGTTATCTATCGGTGAGCTTCGTGAACGGGGTTCGGAGCGCGAAGGGGTTAATTACGGCTCACGGTGGCCGAAAATAAATCTGGCGGGATCGTTGATTATCGTTCGACGTCGGAGACGGT
>NC_135781.1:1879165-1885350 GCF_028453695.1 Augochlora pura
GGTGTGACACAGGGGTCGGTGGATTCGCGGCAATCATTGTAGTAAACAAAACTTACCGTCCATTAGAAGTAGAGCCGGATAACGAACGAAAAAGATTCTCTCCCCCCCCCCCCTCTCCCCCCGCCTCTGCCACCCCGAAGAGACAGCTAGAGAGACACACCGACAATCTAATTAAGATCCGCCGTCGTTAATCCTCCGACGAAATTTTCGCCGTCCGTTCTTCCGGAAGACGTGACAGAGACGGGCAAGAAACGGTCGGGGGTGGTGAGGTGGGGGGTTGGAGGTGGAGGTGGGAGACAAACACGGAATAGCCCCGTGGAGAGCGCGCGGGGAAGGGCCGCCGTGGAAGGTGCCGCGAGGGGGTAGCGTAAACAATTCCCAGCACAATTAGGAGACGTTTGTCCGTCTGTGTTTATCGAAGGATCCGTAACTAGCTTGGGTTAACACCTATCCGTTCGGCGCGGAGAGAGGCGCAGCAGCCAGACCCCGTAACAGCGGCTGCTACGGGGATCGGCCATGCGAGAACGATCCCGGATATAGCGACGCGAATCCTAGCGAAAAGAAACGCGCGACGCACGGCTGGCTAAACAATGATCCGCGGAGTTTATCGACGGACGCAGAGCCGAGATTTTAATTGATGTCGCGTTGCCGTCAAGGGACTGCGGACTGGACAAATAAATATATGGGGGATGGATCGACTCTCCCTCTCTTTAATTGTAGTAAGAGTGAAAGAGAGAGAGAGATTGTAGTATCGTTCAAGGTTATGTGAAATTAAATATTAGGGTGTCGCATAAGCTCCTTCCTTTAAGCACCATTAATATTGTTCTATCGTGTCGTATGATAATCTTTTTTATCAATAAATTTTAAATCCGAAAGATTGTTAATTAGCGGTATTGTTGCTCCGAGTCACAAGGATCAATTTCGTATACATAAAAGTACACTTTGTTACACAAAATAGCAATACTACGCGACAGAAAGATTATTTCCGATTTATCGTTAAAAATGGCATCGAGCGCAAAGGGTCAACAGATCGCGGTTAATAAAAAGATGGTAAATCAGGTGAATCGTCGACACGAACACGGCGAAGAAAATAACGACGGCCGCGGGATAAATCTGTAATGGCCACCGTTTGCGGCGACGATGCCCGTGCAGAAATCGATCGAAATTGTTTAGAACGGCGCGTCGGGATTACGGGGGCCCGTGTGCGTGAGTAATTATTTAACTTTATCGTCGCAGCGACGAATGCAAATTGCGTGTACAAATGTACGCGTCGCGCAAACGGTTAACGTTCGATTCTCTCTGCCCGGACAATCAGAACGCCGTAAACCAAAACTATCGGCGAGGAGGGGGGGGGGGGGGGGGGGGGGGGGGGGCGGGGGGGGGGGACGGATCCCTTCGTGTGCCGTAAGCGAACAACGCGCGAACACGACATTTCAATTGAAAATAAACATATAGCGGATACGGCCGTTTAATTAACTATACTGCGCGATCAGGATTTTACGGGGAAGCTGACGCGAGGACAGGGTTGACGAGGCGCGAGTCCAAGATGGCGGCGATCGATCGACGATCGCGTTTGGCAAAATTAACCCTTTGCACTCGAGTGGCGACTCTGAGGCATCGCTGAAATTCTTACGGTACGTTCTAAGATTTATATTATTATTATTATTATTCTTTATTAACGGACTAGTAGGGGCCTTTTCCTAATTTTCCTAATTATTCTTAGAAAAATATCTTATTATATACATTAATTAATGATAAAAAAATTTTTAAAGTTATTTAAATTTAAATATCCCCCCAATCAAATAATTCCATTAATACTATCATATATAACAATAAAAAATATTAATAATCTTATTAAACTCAATAGGGTCTTCCCGTCCCCTAATATAATTTAAGCATTTTTACTTAAAATTTAAATTATTTTTTTAAAATAAAGACAGTTTATATTTCATCAACTTTTCTGTTACATAGAGGCGATTTACATATATATAATAGTTGCCGCGAGTTTATTCGCATCTTTTCTTTTTAAATTGTGCTCTCTGTCTCACTCTCACTCTCTCTCTCTGTCTATATCTATGTCTCTCCCCGTCTCTCTCGCCAGCGCACACAGCTATTTACGCTTAGAAATCCCCGCGCGTCTAGCCGGCGCCTTCGGTGTATCTCTAAGCGCGTATGTAAATATCCCATGAACATTATGACGTGGGGTCTTACACTTCCAGCATCGAGTGCCAGTCGCGTTGCGTATTCACGCACAAGCAAACGCACACAGACACAGAGAGAGAGAGAGCATAACAGGCCACCTTACTATCCGAAGAGGACGCGCTAGCTTAGGATCGGTGCGCGCCGGCATTATTCATTCGTGCGAACCTCGAGAGAGAGAGAGAGAGTTGCTCGATCTCTGGCACCTGTCTCAAGGATACCGGATAGAATGTATCGGTAGCATGATGACTTTGCCATTAATTATCCGGGCTTTGTACTTCAGAAATCCGACGCGCGGCTCGATTTCAACCGTCTTAACGAGCCATCCGCCGGATGGTATCCGGTTCTGTCTAGCCACGGCTCTGCTCGCGATTCCGTTCTCCTCTAGCCGCCCCCCCTCCCCCTCCCCGCTTACCGGCGCGGATTACAATGCACTCGCCGTCAATCATTCGACAAGACACCGTCCAGGATTCGGGGAACGAGATCCGCCGATAGAATTAATTATCGCGCGAAATAATTGGCGGGCACTCTCTCTCTATCTCTCTCGCGAGGATTTCACGGGGATCGGGGAGGATCTCGGGAGCGCCGCGGTACGTGGTCTACGGGTGGACGTGGAACAGCGTCGATGCTTTTCTACATGGACGTCGGGGTGGCCTCGACGACGTCGAAGCTTTTTGCTCGTCGCGACGCTCGTCGAATCTCGAAATCGTTTGGGAATCGCGAGCTCTCGGTGTGCGCGGTTTCTGAGGATTTCTGGGAGGACCGACTCCTCGCGGATGAATGTCGATGTTATACGCATGATTGTAATTATTATTATACTTTGGTTATGTCAAGATTATGTCAATATTACGTTATATGTATAATTGTAGTTATCGTTACACTTTGGGTACAGTGATGTACATTACATTTTGGTTATGTCAAGATTATGACAAGGTTATGTTATATGCATGGTTTCAGTTATTATTATATTTTGGTTATGTCAAGATTAAGTTATATTATACGCATGGTTGTAGTTGTATATATTACACTTTGATTATAGTTACGTATATTACACTTTCACGAATTAATAATAAATGACGTTCATATTATTCAGTAAATCTTGCATTTAAACTGTATCATGAGTCTGGCCCGTTATTATAGTGCAAAGGGCTAAGAACAAATAACTACTTATCAACGCAGCGTGAAAAGGGTCACGAAGCGAGAAGAGGTTAACTCGTTACTTACGTAATTCGCGGAACGATGACTGACATCGAACCATAAGAGCGATCCGTTTGGCATGGAACTACCCTTGCGCTAATTGCGAAACCCTTCTGCCACAGAGAGACCTAGAAAGAGAGAGACGGAGAGACCTAGATAGAGATACAGAATGAGAGAAAGAGAGAAAGAGAGAGAGAGAGAAACAGCCGTTCGGGGGAAGAAGAGACGCGGCAGTAATCAGCGTTGAGGTCACCCGTTAGGACAATTAGGCGAACAGAGAAGTTCCATCGCGGGTTCCGCGGGCCCCGCCCGACCGGCCCTATAAGGGCCAAGAATGACAGCTACTAGTTTTTTCCATTACTCAGAGCCCCGTCCGCGTCTCTTCGGGAATTAACATCACCGGCGACGTGCGGCGGCTGTCGACGGTGTTCAAGGAACGGAACGATCTCACGTCGATACTTCCCTCACGGAAACGATCCTCTTTGACTATTCGCTCCGCGAAACGACGAACACGTTCACGAAGATAGCAACCTATAGATCACTCCCTAAAATCAACCCTAGATTATTATTTTAACCTCTTAGGCTGGATTTTGCGAAATCATAGCTAAATTACCATTTTTCTGAATATATATTTCTTTTTGGTATAGTTATATTATACTTGTCAACTACCAACAACCATATAAGTTCGTGAAGCTAGAATAAGCATACTTCCTCTCCCCAAATCGTCCAGTTCCATCGGCGATCTCTTGGACAATCTCAGAGCAACAACAAAGTTGAATGAAAGAGCCACCAGCAGTGGGCGGAAATTGCGCGATCATCAGCGATAAAAACGCTGTATCCCTCGATAACGATAACGTATCAGGCGTAACCATCGGGAACAATGTCAATTAGCATGTATGAACGAGCGATTCTCATTAATAAAAGTTCCTTAATCCCTGTTTGGCGTTTCTGTGTACTCGTGAGTCGCCGAATCTTTTTGAAAGAAACGGACAAGCGAATTTTGAGAAACGGGATAAGCGGGCTGATAAGACGACGCATGGGGAGTATATAACCTACGCCAGCAATTTTTCTATAGCAAAACGAAACAGAACGTTTTCGGTATAGTCTAAACGTCGTGAGTCTACAGTTTTTGGAAAGTATAACGCTGATATATTCACCATGACTTCGAGGAAGATGGTCTTGTGTTTAATGGTGGTATTTGTTGCGATTGCTACCGAAGTCGCTTCGCTACCGAACAATTGCACTATTGGGTACTTTGAGCCGGCTGACAAGATTGTGTTCGCTCAAGATGTCAGGGCGCAAGGTTCTGGAATTCTGGTCAAGACTGTCACGAAGACGTTTAATATGAGGCAATGGGAGAAGATCACTATGATCCAAGCTGTTGACATGTCACCGAAGGGGGATGCTACCTGCGACCATTCGATCCGCAGTGGAGCCGCATACGTTACCGTGACGTTCAAGTTCACCAGCCCGAGGAACCAGGGGCTGAACTTCAACCTGCAGATCTACGGTGTTTAGTGCGCAACGCGTTAGCTGCGCATGGATGTGTATACACGTTATAAGGAAATGGCGATCTTATATGTTATTATATAATTATATATAATGTTATATATTATATGTTATATAAGAGAAATACTTCTCCCACGATCTAGTTTATATATTTATAAAATAGTTTTATATCCTAGTTTATATATATTTATATAATATATTTATGAACTTCGCAAGGTTAGGGTAATTCTAGAACAACTGTCGACAATGCTATTACTCATTGCGACCGATAAAATGCATAACAAAATTTATATTCGAAATAAATTGACGCAGTTAAGTGGTTAATGTTTAATTGTTAAATTGACTGCTTGCTATTCATTGCGTGGAGGAACTTAATTTCGAAAATAATAATTGTGCTCTGCGGAGGTATTAAATTTATCTTGAAAAGTATTGTTGTACTATGTTAGTTGTAAGATTAATAAATATGTTGATTTTTAATTTCTTACATGAATTTGTTTTTTATTTATGAACGGGGTCTTAGAGTGATCTTGTGTTAATCTTAAAGTAATTTATTTGCGGGTCTTTGAGTAATCTCGCGAGGAATATTTGATCATTTAAGTGTTATTTATGCATGTGACAATGTCTATGCAACTGTGACAATTTCTAATCGTCCAATTTATTTAATAACTTTAAGGTTATGCCCTGTTAATTTTATCTTTTAATAGTATACATTTATTAATAACAATTTTTATTTGTATTTAGTCCTTTAATATTCTTAAAATTTACTTTAGTCTACTGACATTATCATTAACTTCATTGCAATAATAACGAGATGTAATTCGAGAAGCAGCAGTACTAGAATTTCATACTCTTAATACATGAAACTAAATAAATTTTCGAACAATCTTATTTACCACTTCTGAATCATTATTTTTTACTTTACCACCCCCATAACCCTGAAAAATAAAATTACAAGAATCTGGCCCCATAAAAATATTATTACACATAACTCACAGGCTACCCCCTATTGAATTCAATTATTATTATCTCCCCCGATTTAACAATTACACAAAGACATCGCAAGACTTCTTAAACAATGCACAAAATACAAATATGCATTTCTTCCAAATCGAAAGAACATTTGACTCTCCTATAACCTAAATCAAGAACTAAAAGCATAAACCACCGCATGCAACAAACAAAAATCATCTCCGTCCATTTAAAAAATTCTCGAGAAGAATAAACAACCACTCGGCGTAGCAAAGAAATAAATCACAGGTCAAGGGGTTGAAAGAAACCTA